>NC_026476.1:4772053-4875114 GCF_000240135.3 Fusarium graminearum PH-1
AATGCCGGCATTCCCTTACCCACTAATGTCCCGTCCTCTGCCCTTATGGGTGGCACGATCAAGCGTCTTGGTGGACGAAAGATCCGAAAGATCGTTCACGATGATTGGGAGAACGACCTAGAGATCCCCGACTCCTCTCAAGGCCTCAAGATAAAGAGGCCAGAGCAGCCTAAATCCCCCGACACATCGCGACATGTCAGTTTTGGCTCAACTTCTACTCACACTAGTCCCATCAATTGGGGCAATTCACCTCCCACTTCTCCTTTTGACCAGGATACCCGACGAGAATCTGGTCATTCAATTCAAGCTTTCCAGAGCATGCAGTCTATTCAGTCCGCCACAAGCAATCTCTCAGCAGCTATCAACTTGGATAGATTCAAAGATGGCGACGATGATGACGATTTCTTTGATGGTGGTGACACTATCAGAGCCTCCAAGACCCACCAACTTCCGAAACCTGTTTCATTTATCACGCCTCCCACTCCTCAGAGGGATGTCAAGCCTGCCAAAGCCGCCAGTACTGATGACGATTTTGAGACGGATCTTGAGCTTCCGTCGGATGGAAAGCTGAAGCTCTCCATGAGAAAGGAGATCCCAAAGACACCTGCTAATCAGTCGGATGATCTGGATTGGGGAGAGGGGAGCCTGGGCACTCGATGGGGTGGTACTCGACGAGACACGCGTTCTGCCCGAAACTCGGCTGCTTCCGCTCTCAGCCCAAGTATTTCAAGTTCTATCACTGCTGAGAGTGAAGACGAGACGTTTGATGGATTGGTCTTGCCTCCTGGTCCTGTTAATTGGACTGAGAGACTCCAGCAACGCCGAAAGAGCAAATCTCCCAACCGAATCTCCGAGGAACCCATTGTGCCTCCCAAGAAGGTTCCGGCTGAGGCTGATAAACCCGATTTTCTTGATGGGCTCGACATTGGCGAAGGAGATGTTTTTGACTCGAGCAAGCTCACTCTGCACAAGAATGTCAAAGTCAAAGAGACACGACCGGCTAGCCCGGCTCGTCCTAAGACGGCACTGTCTCTCACATTCACAAACAAACCAGTCAATTCGACTCGCATACCCCGTCTGAACCACCATGAGCGAACTCACTCAACATCGCTGGAGCCGGTCTCTGAGAGCGGCGGTCCTATTCCCCAGCGTACACGCCGCTCACATTCCAGAATGGGTCACTCGGCTCAGTCATCCATTGCCAGTATGCCAACGCCTACCACAACTTCACCATCCCGTGGGATGCCACCCCCACCGCCACGCAGAAGGGAAGTTGGCACGCGAACCTCGACAAACTCGCTTCGCAATGAACCAACAACAACTAGCGCTCAGCTTCTTAAGCAGAAACGCTCGATGCCAGCGATTCGAGCGTCGAATACCCCGGCCAGACAGTCGGCGTACCGCCATGATAGGCCGCCACCAAGGTCTGAAAGCAATCGACCGTCGTCTGGGATTCGACCAAAAACGCCGACCGAACGACAGCGACAAGGTTCAATGGATAGCCCCGCAACTGTCCGCAAGACACATCTTCCGTTCCTGCCAGCTGGTGCTTCTCAATCACAGTCGCAGCACGTTGCTACCAAGCGCAGCGGATTCCGTCGCCATGACTCTGACACCTCCATCGGCTCTATTGATTTGCGGCCCAGCTCTCGCACAATTTCGCGATCCACAATGCGATCGCCCAGCCCCAACCATCGTCACCGTGCGACTGCGGATACATGGGAGCGGTTGAGCAAGCCGAAGAACAAGAAGAACTTTGGCGATGGCCACGAGCTGGACGGTTTCGATGATTTGCCAACATCCAGAGAAACCGAAACAAGGTACCTGAAACAGCCTACTAGCTCAGGACCCAAGGTTGCCATGCGCAACAAGCTGTACCAGAACGTTCTTCCAGACAGGAACTTAGTGAACTCCCCATCACACCCTGCCCCTCGACCTTCCTTCACTCCTCATTTTGCCCGTGACACCGCTGCAAGTAGAATTGCACGAGAGACCGCACTGGCGCAACGAGTCCCTAGCAATGGTCCGTTGACACCTTTGAACTCTCAGCGGACCACTCATCTTTCGTCGAGGAGTAATTTGACTCCCACCATTCCCCACCACTCCAACATTCGATCAAGGAAGCATAAGCGACCCCAGCAGACAAAGCCGCACTTGATTTCGAACCTGAACAGTGGCAAAGAATCAAAGAGTAAGTTCATCGAGAATCAGATTACAAGTACTCCCGCTAACCAGGATTCAGTGGTCAATGGAATGTTTTACAACGCAAACACCTACAGATGGGAGGGCAACGAAAACGCCCTCAACGTGTTTGAGCCTCCAGTACAGACACCTACTCAGGCCGTCGCCTCAACCACTACGCGCGAGAAGGATTCGGCAACACCTCGTCCGGCATTGATCACTAACATTAGTGCTACCAAGGGCGTTCAGGTCGTTGGCGGCATGGTGTTTGACCCTCAAAACATGTGTTGGCTCAAATTAGACAACCCAGCTCAACCATCCTCTGAGACTAGCGATACTATGGATGGTTTTGATGCGCTCGATGACGACGACGAGGATGTCTTCAAAGACATTCCAGATTTGGAAGACAATACCGTCGACGATGAAGGCGTCCAAGGTCGTACTAGCGACATCAAGGACGAATGGCTCGTCGGCGAAGAATTTGACGTTGGTCCTGAGTTCATCAGACGACAACGCGAAGAAGAAGATCGGTGGAGAAGAAAGTGCGAGAAATGGATCGGCCGAGGATCCAGAGATCGCGAAGCTTGGCGGTGGACGATCCGCGAGCTTGTCTCACAATTCGCCGATTTGGCGATGTGAGAGTTCCGAGCCTCGTGGCTCTTATCATTCTTCGGCTTCATTGTTTAAACGACAACTTGTAATACGAACACTCATCATACCGAGTAGTTGTGGATACACAATATGGCGGAGCACCTACATCACGTCATGTAAGGAACGAGCAATCGGTTATCACGAAAGAATTATGACTGGATACCCCCAGGTGGTTTGGGTTGTTTTTATGCGTTACGACACCGGTAATGGATTTTCTGCGGGTTATTCTTTTTTTGCTTTTTGCCAGCAACCAAGGGATGGATGGATAATGATGATGACCATGTATTATATGGCAACGATGGATTGGACTGACGTTGGGTTTTGACGAACGATAGAAAAAACTGATGGGAAGCAGCAGAACCTCGCCTTGCGGAAGAGGTACTGGACTGGAACTATTTATGATGATACGAACTTGACGACACGACTTACTACTTACTTTAACCGATACGTTCTCTTTTAGATTTCCTTTGTACCTAGTCAGCTCTTATAGCACAACAATCAAACTTTCCTTAAACCATTATTCATTCGACGTGACGTTGCAATGTAACTTGAAAACATGCCTTGTTTATTATCTAGCGTATAAGATGAAAGAACTTCTACATGACGAACACAAAAAGTCGTCAAACCCATAACCATTTTTAGAACAACAAACTCCTGCCAACGGTAGAGAAGCTGGTATCTACATCTACTTTTTGCTCTCCTTCTCCTTCTTTGCCTTTGCCTTTTTGCTGTTGCTGTTGGGATCCAGACCTCTTCGGCGCATGGCGTTTCTTCGTCCCTTCTCCATGTATTCCTTGTCCTCGTCGTCATCCCAGCCACCAAAGTCGTCGCTCTTCTTTCCGGACTCCTCGTCGTCTGTGGCGATGGGGGTCTTGTCGATAAACTCGGTCTCGTCAGCAGGACCGGTAGTGCGATCACGAGCATTTGAGGCACTGGCGGGTGTAGGTCCGATCTTCTGGAACTTGGCAACGTAGAAACCATCGACGTTGAGGGAGTGAGGGTAGAATCGCCTTGTCAGAGACACAGAGGGGTCGAACTTCTTGCCCATGTAGCTAGTGAAACCCTCCTTTCCGAAGGTTAGGCCAGCATCGACGAGGCGAACGTTGGGGCGACGGGAGAGAGCGTAGTTGACAACCTGCTCGTTCTCCTCGACGGTAACGGAACAAGTAGAGTAGACAATGTAGCCACCTGTCTTGGAGGCGTGGTTGACAGAGTCAATGGCAGCGAGAAGAAGCTGCTTCTGGAGGTGGGGGAGTTGCATAAAGTCGAGCTCGGTCTTATTGGTCTTGACACTAGGATCCTTGGCAATAACTCCAGTTCCTGAGCAAGGAGCATCGAGAAGGACGCGGTCGAAGCCACCCATGGGCTTGGGGAACTCTCGGGCATCATAGTTGGAAACGATGACGTTACGGCATCCCAGACGGTGGATGTTACCGATAAGACCCTTGGCACGAGCCTTGTTGGGATCGTTGGCAACAACGATACCGGTGTTCTTCATCATGGCGGACATGTATGTGGTCTTTCCACCAGGAGCAGAGGCCATATCAAGCACTCGCTCGTTCTCCTGGGGGTCAAGAGCCATACAGGGAAGGAAAGAGGAGGCAGCCTGGAGGATGTAGTGACCAGCGAGGTACTCAGGAGTAGCACCAAGAGGGACACTGCTCTCAAAGACCTGAAGACCGACCTTGGACCACTTGCCGACGGGCTCAAGAGTGACACCACGGTTGATAAGAGCCTGAGCAAGATCACGACGGTGGGTGCGGAGGGTGTTTGTGCGGATGACAACGGGACGCGCCGACTCGTTGGCCTCGAAGAAAGCGAAAGCCTCGCGGGGTGTGAAGAGGTTGAAGAGCTTTTCGGCCAGGTACGCGGAGTAGCCGTAGTAGGAGCAGATGTCCTTGAGAAGCTGTGATACATACTCGGTTCTTGAGCGACCTTCCTCGGAGAGCTTGGCAAAGTCGTCGAGGACGCGGATGTTCTCGGTGATTCTTGTTCGCAGAAGCTGCAGATCGGGAGCCAGGAGGGCTTGTGTCTTGGTAGCGAGCTCGTCGTCGCTGTCCTCGTCGGAGAGAATGTGAGGCTTGTCGCCGTCGATGTTTGTCTGAAGAGCTTGCTCGGCCATCTCAGCCTCAGCCTCGGCGGCTTCCTCTGCCCTTTGAAGATCCAATTTCCTTGTAAGACCCTCAATGTTGGCGGCTGTGAGCTTCTCCTCGGCGTCTGACTCGTCCTCGTCTTCAGAGAACATAGCCCTTGTGCCCTTGCCTCCCTCCTCGTCAGAGTCGAGTACAGAGTCGTCGTCGTTGTCAGATTCGAGGAAATCGTCCTTGAGTCCAGCGCCGCCGAGGTCTGATGAGCCATCCTCCAAGTCGTCGAGGTCAAACTCATCATCCATCTCCTCATCGGAAAGGTCTTCCAGTGCCGGCACTGGGGCCTTCTTGCTCTTCTTCGACCTAGGGTTGACCTTTGGCGCAGAAGTAGAATCAGGCGCCGCAGCAGCCTTTACAGGCTTGGTGACCTTTGTCTTCTTGACATCCTTCTTAGCGACTCCGTTCTTCTTGGACTCGACGAGCTTCTCCTTGGTGACGGTTTTGCGCTTCTTCCTCTCGGGGGTCTCAACGACGGGATCAGCTGGGAGACCGGCCTTGCGCTTGAGCTTTGCGAAATGTTCCTCGGACAAGGGTTGGGGAGGACCCTGTTTCTTCATGCGACGACCGACACCCATTTTGAAAGATTGTGTCGAATTGGAAAAAGTTGGTAAAGAATTGGTTCGACCAAGATGCAAAACAGATCTGGTCTTGTTCTTTGGCCTAGAAAAAGTTACAATAGATCGCGCCCCGCCGAAACTTTTTTCTGCGCGCGCTGATAGCAAGGGTCCGATAAGCGGCAGAACTTCGTATCAGCCAATGGTGCATCGCGGTGCCTTAGTCAGCGTCTGTCGATTGCTGAGGCGTGGAGCTTGCTTTGTAGAGGTGGTGTTTAATGACGATACTCGAAGCTGTCCACTACTAAAACACTCCTATTGTTGTGAGTTTCGGTACCGATAACTTTGCCATATTTTAACGATATCTTAAAATAAAACTGTCAGAGTGGCTGCCTAACACACTCTACACCCAAACCGTATCCTTTCCACTCAACCTAGCTCAACCCCGCCTTCATCGAGCTTACAGCCGATTTCAACTACGAAGCTATCACCATGTCTGAAACCGCTTTCGCCCAGACTTTTCTCGGGTCGCTCGAGTCGCGACCTGTTCGACTATCAGCCGATCATGTCGAAGACCCCAAATCCTTCCCAGCCCGACCACCAGTATGATTTCCGTCTTCGTTTACCAAGTCAATCGCCTAACATCACTTTAGTACATCATCCCCCGCATGCCAAACGCAATGAGCAAGCCTAACAACCTCGCACCTGGTTCCGAACGAAGTATTACTGTCTCGCTGAAGTCCCTTCGCAACCCTCCCCTGAGCATCAAGCTTACCTCTCAACCCCTCGATACCTCGATCCTGGACATCAAGAACAACATTCAGAAGCAGACAAGGATACCCGCCGCTAAGACGAAGCTGTTGCACAACAAGAAGCCTATACCCGACAGTAAGATTCTCAAGGAAATTTTGGGCGAGACGGATATGTCTATCGAGTTCACAGTCATGGTCATTGGCGGGGCTGCTGCTATCCCACCGGAGGAGCCTGAGGCCACCCCTGAGGCCCAGCCTACGGGTGCACATGCGCTGCAGACAGATGAATTCTGGAGCGACCTCAAGGGATTCTTGATGCAGAGATTAAAGGATGAGGCTGAGGCGGAGCGCCTTTCAGGTCTTTTCAAATCCAGTTGGCAGTCAAACCAGGCAAATCCCTAGATTTAGAAGCAAGCACAGCATTACAAAGACACAACGTCAAACAAATAATAAAATGCCCATGATTGCCATATACCAGCATGCGGTTTTATTTTCCGGGGTTACGTACGATACATGGTCAGGGCTGGCAATTATGCGAATTTACGTTTCGCCTCCTGAAGCAAACTCGTTGGTTACGTCCCCAAAAGAAACGAAAACCCCATGGTCTCCCCGCGCCTGTTTCCATCCGCACACTATGCACTCCTACTCATTTGATTGCTTGCTTATTTTGGCGTCTCAACTCTTGAAACGGCCATAGGTATGTTCAAACTCCATCACCACCCGCTTCTATAAGGGAGCGCGGGGCGGCGATTAGGCGATTTCATGACGACGCGCTTAAGCGGCAAGACCCTTGCTGACGGTCTTGAGGATGGAGTCGTATTCGATGTCATCAGTGTCATTGGCCTGCAACTCGGTGGCAATGCCGGTGAGCGATCGCTTAAGGGCCTCCTTGGAGGAAGCGTAGATCATCTTGGGCTTTGTGGGGAGTTAGTTGATTTGTACTTGTGAGTTGGCCAAATAGTATGCATCCACGTACCTGGATACCAGCATCATCAGGAGACCAGGCGATGAAGGTGATCTTGTTTCTGCCCAGTTGTCAGTATTTTTTGCTTATAGAACAGGGCCACTCGCAAGCCAGAGCAAGGTTGCATACCGGATACCATCGCCGGAGGCCAGGTTGTACTCGAAGTCGTAAACGGCGTAACGGGGACCCTTGCCAACAGCGCCCTACAGCAAAAAGTGTCAGAATCGGCGATTCGGCCTTCTCGTTTCTCTCTCTCTCTCTCATTTGTTAAATTGGCATGCGTACAGTTCGGCTCTTGGCGGTAGCGTTGACGAGCGTCTCACGGAAGTCCTCCCAATCTCGGCTCTCAGAGGCCTTGTCGATAACGATCTCCTTGTAATCGTCAGAGAGCTTGTAGACGATGAACTTGTACTTCTTGTTAAGCTTCAAGTCGTTGAAAGCAGTAATGCAGTCCTGGGAAACGGTGGCTCTATTTTGGAAAAACAAAGCTCGAGGTTAGCGCGGTTGTCTCAGAATTTGGTGCCAGGCTGCTGCTGCGTGTTGCCCCGCGGCGGGCGTCATAATCATGATCGAGGGGGAGGGGGAGATGAGCAGCGAAGCGAGGTTTGACGGCGGGGGAGAAATGAATTTCTGCGGACGGGCGCGGATGAAATAATTGAGGAGAGGAGCGAGAGTACGAACCCGGATTGAGACTGTGAGGTTCTGTTAGATTCAGGGTCTTTTTTGGTGGTTTTGGAGAGAAGCTTACCATGATTGCGGTCTACGTCAGGAGACGGGATGTTTAGGATGAGGGGTGGTCGGGCTGGTGGGAGCTTAAAATTAGCTATCAAGAGCAACAGGGAGTCGAGAAAAGAGGAAATATTGGGTGTTATGTATGGTGTTGGAGATATCAAAAGGGCATTTACGTACCGAAGGTAGAGTGTGGATGAAGAAAGGAACAAACAGTCTCACGATGCGAAAGGACAAAGTCGTTTAGAAATGGGCGCTCGAGAGTAAGAGAGTGAGAAGTGGGTTGTATCTTAGTTTAGGCGGTAGAGGGAGAGAATTGTCTGTCCCATAGAAAGGCGGGGCCGTTGCGGGAGAAACTTGAGTCGAGCGAGTCTGGTTGTTCGTCTCCTCTCCTCCTCCTCCTCCTCTTGCTCCTCTCTTGCTCCTCCCACCTCGTTTCTTGGTGGGGGTTGCCTGTAAGATAGATCATCCACGTGACTGGCCAAGCGTGTCAAGTCTGTAGGTATCTTTGTCTGGTTTTGTTACTAGACAGGAAGATGTTGATAATATAATATTTATCTAGGCAATATTTACTGTCTGTTCCTCATGTTTGGTATCCGAGTCTCAACCTAAATTGTTGTTTGAAACAAACACAACCCTGGCTCGTAACTCGTCATCCTGTTCATGCAATCAAATCAACCCCTGCTCTGTATCTCGGTGTCTCGGAACCTGTTTTCAGCCCACATTGGGTACCTCAAAGTAAACATTTGGTTCTTGAAATAGATTACAGATAAACGATGCCCAATCCCATATGGATACCAGACGACGGTAGCAGGTAAGTAAGTATACTAGACAGATAGACAGTAACGTGGAGTAGTGCAAGTATATCTAATGTTTTACATTTTCCTCTCTTTTGTATCTCATATCTTTTCATGCTAGTGCTACAATCAATACTATTATACATGGCTCTCAAAGTGTAGCCAGAAATTCCGTAAAGGGTATGAAGACGAATGCTGTGGTCCGACAACTGATAGAGAGGAGATGAGTTTGAAAGACCACCACACCCGTCCCGTCATAACACGCAAACCATTGTGCGCCGTTCATCCATCCAGCTTTTGATTTTTGTTATACAACACAACGTAAAGTCATATCATTCCGTCTCTTACATCATACCTCCCATACCACCCATGCCGCCCATGCCTCCCATGCCGCCCATAGGAGGACCACCGGCACCCTTCTCCTCAGGGGCGTCGACGATAGCGACCTCGGTGGTACCGAGAAGAGAGGCGACACCACTGGCGTCAATGAGACCAGTTCGGACGACCTTGAAGGGGTCGAGGATACCAGCGTTGATCATGTCAACGTACTCGCCCTTGGCGCTGTCGAAACCCTTGTTGAAGTCAGCGGCGTGCTCGTCGGTGAGCTTGCCGACAACGACGGAGCTCTCAAGACCGGCGTTCTCGATAATGGTTCGGGCGGGGCGGGTGATGGCGTTCTTGACGATGCTGACACCAAGCTGCTGGTCAAAGTTGGCAGTGGGGACCTCGTTGAGGGCCTGGGCAGAGGCCTTGATGAGGGCAGTGCCACCACCGGGCAGGATACCCTCCTCAACAGCGGCGCGGGTGGCGTTCAGAGCATCAACGAATCGATCCTTCTTCTCACCGACCTCAACCTCGGACGAGCCACCAACCTTGATGACAGCAACACCGCCAGAGAGCTTGGCAAGACGTTCCTGGAGCTTCTCCTTCTCGTACTCGGAGGTAGTGGGGTCGGCAATGACACCACGGATCTGCTCACATCGCTGAGCAATGGCGTCCTTGCTGCCACCACCGTTGAGGACAATGGTGTCCTCCTTGGTGATGGTGATGGAACCAGTGGATCCAAGCATGTCGGGGGTGGCCTTGTCAAGCTTGATGTCAAGCTCATCAGTGAAGACGGTACCGTCGGTAAGGATGGCGAGATCGCCGAGGATGGACTTGCGGTTGTCACCGAAACCAGGGGCCTTGACAGCAGCGACCTGGAGCTGGCCACGGAGCTTGTTCAGGATGCAGACAGCAAGAGCCTCACCCTCAATGTCCTCAGCAATGATGACCAGAGGTCGGCGCTGCTGGGTGGAGACCTCAAGAGCGGGGATGATGTCTTGGACAGCAGAGATCTTCTTCTCGGAGAGGAGGATGAGAGGGTTCTCAAACTCGACCTTCTGGGACTTGGTGTCGGTGATGAAGTAGGGGGAGACGAATCCACGGTCGAATCGCATACCCTCGGTAACCTCAAGCTCATCGGCAACGGTCTTGCCCTCCTTGCAGGTGATGACACCCTCCTTGCCAACCTTCTCCATGGCGTTGGCAATCATCTGACCAATGTGGACGTCGCCGTTGGCAGAGATGGTAGCGACCTGAGCGATCTCAGCGCTGGTGGTGATGTCTCGCTTGTTCTTCTGGAGGAACTGGACGACGGCCTCAACAGCAGCCTGGATACCGCGGCGGAGGTCCATGGGGTTGCAGCCGGCGGCAACGTTCTTGACAGTCTCGGAGAAGATGGCACGGGCGAGAACAGTAGCGGTGGTGGTACCGTCACCGGCGACCTCGTTGGTCTTGGAAGCAACATCCTGGAGGAGCTTGGCACCGAGGTTCTCGAACTTGTCCTTGAGGCTCACAGCGCGGGCAACGGTAACACCATCTATAATGAGTTAGTTTGAAGTTTGCAAATAGTCTTTTGGAGGTTATACAAACCCTTGGTGATCTTGGGAGAGCCAAAGCTGGACTCAATGAGGACATTTCGGCCCTTGGGACCGAGTGTGGTAGCAACGGCCTTGGCGAGGGTGTCGACACCAGCGAGGAGAGCGGCACGACCCTCAACACCGAACTTGAGCTCCTATATAAATTGTTAGCGGGCAATTCGACTGTCATGGCGTCCGAGTGCCATCATACCTTGTGAGCAAATCGGACCTGCTGGCTGAGGCTGCCGGCTCGGTACTTGGTGGCTGCCGAGGACAGAGCAGAGGCTCGGGCCCGGGTGTTCAATGCGCGCTGCATGATTGTGTAATTATGGGGTATATGGTAGAACTACAAGAAAAGGAGAAAAGTGAAACGCTCGTGAGGAATTCGACCTTGGGGAGAGAGGACGGACGAGTAAAAGAGGTTGGGAGAGGTGAGGGAGACAAAAGGTTGAGTTCATATGATGGCGAGCGACTGAGAAGCTCCCAAAAAAATGGAATCGTCCCCGTCGCTCGGAGTGTCGGATTCGGTGAAACCCAGAAGCGACGCTAAACCTAATGTGTACAAGCGCCACCGGCCATTGACTTCTACACCTTTCCAACGACATCTGTGAAGCTCGCTACTAAACGCCCTGGAACATTTGGAAACGGGGCAGTTGAAGGCCTGGAACTCATATTACCGGAGCCATAGCCGAGGACGGCACTGACAGCAGCCCAAATAGAGCCTCTGACTGGATGGATACTGACGGGTCACGCTCGGCTTTCAATGTCCTAGGACGTCCAAGTCAATTCTCTCCATCTCCACGAGCAAGAAGAAAAAGGACTAGGTAGGCAGACTCCACTCCTAATGTTGCATGACAAATTAATTGTCTGGGGTTCGCCGATTTTCCATGGGGCTCAACCGTGTAAGTTGTCTGGCTAGCATCCACAAGATGCCTAGTCTTTGGTGTTTCTGCAGCCTATACCATGCCCAAGGCTACTGCATAGACCCTGGAGTGATGATTGGTCATGTTTGTTGTCATTACAAAAATCCTTCCTATAGTTAAAGTCCATGCCGAGACACATGAGATGAGAATCTGGTTATGTACAACCCAAAGCATCATGGCTGGCGAACTGAGGATGATAATCAAGAGCAGAGCAGAGCAGAGCTTAGACGCTTTCGATCAGATGGACATCACATGTGACAAGCGTTGTAGTTTCAAAATGTTATAAAGAATCAAATACCACTAAGCACACATAATAGCACGAACCAACTCCAATCCCGTATCGTTACAGCCAACTCGAAGGCCATGACAAGCACATGATATTGTCACTATGAAGGTACATCAAGTTGACCAAATCTGTGCCGTATATGCACTCCATTTTCATGATGAACACTAATACTCAGTTCCGTCCCCCATCTAGTTGTGCGCAATGCGGCGGCGCTTGAACTTGCTGACCATGCGGTAGAGCGAGGATCGCTCACTTCGCTCAGGGAACTCGGCGTCAGTGGTAGCCTTCTTCTTCTCGGGCTTCTTGTAAGCGGCCCAAATCTGGGTGTTGAGTTCGGGCTTGTCGTCGGCGTCGACGGTCATGTCGCTTGAGGACACGCTCTCGTTCTCAGACATGCCGTAGGGAACACCTTGCTGCCAGATATCAACAGCAGACTCGAGAGCCTGGCGGGCGTGCATCCGAGCAGTCTCCTCAATGGAGTCCTCGAAGGCCTTCTTGATGACTTGAGGGAGCTCGTACGAGAGGTTGCTGACAAGCTGGTTGGCGCTTGCGAGGTTCTGGGCAGTGGCGTAGTTGTTGTAGGCCTGAGGCTCAAGAAGGTCTTGCATGCGAGCAATGTGGTCATGCTGGACCTTGAGCTGATCTCGCACGGCTTGGTTCTGCTTCTCGAGAGCGTCGTTTTGCTTCTTGAAGAAACGACTTTCCTTGCGAAGAGAGAAGGATTGGTTCTGGAGAAGGTCATACTGCTTCTGAAGAGTATGGTCTTGTTGCTGGACAATGTGACTCTGGTGCTGAAGGATACCAGCCTGATGCTGCGTGAGGTTGTCTTGTCGCTGGATGAGACTACTCTGGTGTCGAAGCATGCCTGCATGATGCTGGGCGAGGTTGCCCTGCTGCTGGAGAATGCCGGCATTTTGCTGAAGAGTGGCACCGAGGCGCTGGGCCAGTGACTTCTGTTTCGCAGCGAGAAGCACTTGCTTCTCAACAGCATACTCGTGAGCTTTGAATAACTCGCTCTGCTGCTTGAGAAGACCAGTGTGCTGTTTGACATTGGCAGAGAATCTACCAACATTCATGCGAAGAGGCCCGGTAGCGTCAGCAATGCCCTGCTCAATAGTGTGCTCGACCATGGAGCACATGTCATCGTCAACGTTGATGAGATCATGCTCAGTGGGTCGACGAACCATGGCGTTAGAAGCGTTGTAGTAGTGTTGCTCATTCTCAACAGCCTGAAGGTAGTGGTTGACACGACGAGCGGCTTCTTGCTGGTTATCGCGGTGCTGAGAGGCGGCACGCTGTTGGATACCCAAGGCAATTTGCTCTCGGAGGTGGACATACGAAGGGGGGGCATGCTCAAGATGGTTACCACGAACACGTCGAAGATGAACGAGCGAGTTGAAGTCGTCTGTGACAGCGTGAACATCGAGAGAAGTCTCTGTGGTGGCAGGAAGCTCTCCGTTGTGTCGGGCTTCAGCGACCGACAGATACATCAACTTGATCTCGTCGCTTGTGTAAGCCTGGCCATTTCGAACAATTATCTTTCCCTCGGGGTTCAAAGGGCAGTGGCTTTGATGGGGAATGTCAGGTCGGGGGAGGAAAGCCTCGATGGGTGACTCGGGAGGAGAATCATCCCCGACAGAAGTGTTGCTCTCGAGAGAAGGCTCGTACTTGGAAGTAGTGGAGTCCTCAATGATCTCATCCTCGTGAGCAACAGCAAGCTTCTCGAGGCGAGCAACGACAGGGCACATGGCATCGTAGTCAGGTGTAATAGTGCCAGGCTCGGAGTCGTTGTCCTCGAAGGTGACCTCCAGAGGAGTGCGAGGAGGAGTAGAATCCCACATGATGAATACTCGTCGGATAGCAATGAAGCTCAATACTAGTAGCAAAATTGCTTTCTTCGACACGAGTATAGAGAGATGAGTGCGCCTTGGAGGTGTTAGCTCGAGATCAGAGGATGTGCAGAGGATGTAATGAACACTCACGAGAAGCAGATTCCACTCGAAGCTTTTCAGAAAGATTCTTGGAGAAGAAGATAAAATTGGCTTTAGCAACGATATTCAACGTAAATAGAATAAACGATGGTGGTGGTGAAGCTCGATGCTGGTGGTAGAGAAAGCCAACTGTGAGCGTGGGTGAAGAAGAAGAGAAGAGCTCAGAACCCGAGAGCAGGAGAACTGAGGGTATGCGGAGTCAAACGCAGCTTTAGCACCCCCTCAATTGGATCAATTAACAAAAGCTACCTATTGTTCTATTCATGTTTGAGCGCAACAATTTGACTTGCATGCACGCTGTGGGGCTTTGATGGCCGCACTTAAACTGGCGTTGACAATTCCTGGCAGCTGGCCAACAGGTGCCAAACGGCGCGTTCGATTTCATCTCGAATTTTTGAGTAAAACTGTGCGTTTAGTTTTCAGCGGGCAGTGTGTTTCTGCGCACCCGAGCGAGCGGAGTTCATCCCGTCTCGTAGACGTTGGCACAGTCAAACATACAATACCAACACTCCTTCATTGGGAGTTTGAGATAGATAATCACTTTTTGATTACAGCGAGATGATGAAGTATGAGAATCTTGCATGGACTTTTACATTAATAATGGCCCATGAATTGTGACTACTTGAATGTCCTGTGATTCTCCTCAATCTGATGCACTGCTACCCCAACTCTGCGCATACGCTGTCACATCCTGATCAGATATCTAGCTTGCCATGAGATCGGTACATTCCGTAGCATTCCTCCCGTTCAAAATCATGTCCTTCTCCATGTGTGTCTTGGTTGAAGTGCTTAAGACTCGTCAGAGGCGGGAACGTCTGTAGTAGATAAGTCAGTAAATAATGAACAGGCAAATGGATCGAGAATCGCATACCAGAGAGAGACTTGGGAGACTCGGCAGAAGCTTCGTCCTGCTCTTCTTCCTTCTTCTCTACTACTTCTTCCTTCTTGACCTTGCGCTTGGTAGCAGAAGCCTTGGACTTGGGCTTGGGCTCCTCCTCATCGTCGGACTCCTTCTTGGCCTTGGCGCGAGGAGTTCGGGGCTTTTTAGCACTGCCAGTTGTCTCGCCCTTGGCCTTGCGCTTTCCAGGTGTGGTAGGAGTGGCAGGAGGGCTGTCGCCATTTCCATCGCCGTTGTTGGCGGCGACAAGGGCGCCAGGGCGAGAGATACCATGAGCCTTGAGCATACGCTCATATCGCTTTTGACTGTTTGATCATAGGTCAGCATCCGTAGTGGAGGCGAGGGAAAGCATGTACTTACGCAGCGGCCTTGCTGACGATGCTAAGCTCATCGGCGACAGCCTGAAAGTCAGGCTAAGACTGTCAGTATCGGACATTGAAGTGCGGGAGCTTGTATGACATACTCGGCCGTTACTTGTGTGTCCAATGCAGGACACAAGGAACTTCACCTGGTCGGCGGGCTCTGCCTTAGACATGATGACGAATGTTTGGTCTAGATAGAGTGAGTGACAAATAAGAGATGGAAGTAAGACGATAATAGAATATAGGATGAAGGATGAAGAGTGTCTCAGAGCATACAGTGTTTGATGTTGGTGTTGTGGTTGAGTGTGCTGGTGATCAAGTGTAAACAGGAGGGAAGATGATGGGAGGATGAAAGGTGGGAGAAGAGACGAGGGGAGTCCGAGTTGGTTCAAGGAAACAAAGACTAAACTAATTTGAACGGCATACCACAACAAACGCTGGCTGCCACAGGCAAGGCAACAGTTCACGACTACTAAGTGACTTGAAAGACGGGACGAAGAGGCAGCAACCAAACATAACACTCCACCACTTTTTCTCCTACGTGACATTTTTACAGGTATGGAACGTAGCAATGCAATACAACTCACCGTAGTAGCCGGCTAGATACTGGAAGAAGCACCGGGCGTTTTCAAAAAAAAAAATCGTATGCAACGACTCTGACCTGACAGTTGCTGCCAGCTGCCAGCTTGAATGCTGGTACGGAGGTACCAAAAGCAGCCGATTGTCCGCACACTGGGTCATAGAGGAGATCAAAAGTGTCTGAATGATTTTTGGGGTATGAAATTATCGTGCAAAATGCTTCGGAGCTCGTAGATGATATTTTCATAACTGAGGTGCCCAAAGTGGCCATTCAGGGGTAAGTCCATTTGACGTATTCGTAGTGACACTCAGCAATATCTTCTTGTATTTGATAAACTGCAGTCACAGGACCTCTCGATGGGAAATTTGACGATATATTTTCCATGACACACGGGTTGGTTAAATTCATTCAATAAGTTTGGCGTGCGGCTTTGACACCAAATTGAAATCGATGTGACCAGCACTTGTAATCACCACCAAATTAAAGCTTCAGATGTTTGCTCAAAGTCTCATTTTCATTGTTTCAATGTATCGAGGGTATTCTTAGCCGGATCCCTTGGATCTCATTGGAGATGTCGCAGTGCAAATCATGCACAATACATCTTCCACGGTATCATTCCCTCAATGTGTCCATAGGCAAACCACTTAATCCATATCCTCATCCTCATTCTCAGACTTGACATTCTTGCTCTCTGGCTTTACCTCATCTTTGACATCCTCGTCATCTTCGTCGTCGTCCTCGGGCTCAGTCTTCTTGGCCACCTTCTTGGCGGCAGGCTTGCGGGGGGTGCGAGGAGCGCGAGGCTTCTTGGTGACCTTGTCTCCAGCCGCGGCAGCAGGACCCTTGCGAGGGCTAGCAGTGGCAGAATCACCGCGCCAGCCATGGCGGACCGACATCTGGCGGAAACGTTCCTTGGCGCATTTGGCGTCCTTGAGGCTGAGGGTCTGGGCGACGGCGTCCCAGTCGGCATCGGGCTTCTGGGTCATATTGTCAAAGATAGCCTTGATGAATCGAAGTTCACCATCAGTGAGGCCAGTGGGGGAGCCATCCTCGCCGGAGCTCTTCTTGGCAGGCATGATGATTGATAGACTGCGTTCGTGTCAGTGTTTGATGAAAGGGCTAGGTGGTTGTAAGAAATACTGACAGTGATGAGTGTTTGCAAGATATTGATAGTGTAGAGTTAAAAGTTCCCTTGAGGTTAGGAACTTTTGGCTGTGTGTGGATTGTGTGTTGGTAGAGAAGTCAGGTTGTGAGGATGGAAAGATTGAGTGGGAGGATGGCAGGAGGAGGGGTTTTATGGCTGGGACCAGGCAAGACGAGTGCCAGAGCAGGAGGATGAATTTTGAGCTAGCCTACATTAACAAAACGAAACAGACGTCCAGAATCACTATTGTCAGTTGTGGTCACAGCAACAATAGCAAGCTTGCGGTAGCGGTCACTTGCAAGCAGCTGCGGGCGGGCATGCACAGGCAGCAAAGGCGGAGAAAGATAACTGCAGGCATACCGCTCCAAGTAGACGTAAATTATTGATACTATCGCTTGATTGCATTCATCCGCAAAATAATGAACTACCTTGGATGATCAAATGGGGTGACTTTATCCCCAGTAACCACTCGAATTGAGGATCAAGGGGACGACACTCCTCAACCACAACTCACCTTCTACGACTTACACAAAATCAATCACTTGGATTGTATCAAATTTTACCAAGTATGCTAGTATTTCCCTAGCCTTTTTTATTCCATGTCGTGGGTTTTGTATGGTACTATGTCGCTACCCTAGCTGTCACATCCTGAGATAGTGTACCATTTCCATCCCATCAATCATTCCAGACTTTCCACAAATCTCATAGATCGTAGTTTTCAGTCCAAATTCCCTGCTTCCCTGTACAGTGCCGTAATTACTGGAAGAAGGGGTACGCAATGTCGGTGTCGTCAAAGTTGCCAAAGCTGTGCTGGTCATCCGATTTCTTCTCGGGAGTCTTCTCCGAGTCGTGATCTTCATCCTTCACAGAAGGCTTGGGCATCTCTTCGTCATCGTCAAAGATGTCGAAAGACTCCTCTTCCTTCTTGACCTTGTTGTTCTTCCCCTTGCCCTTGACGGTGCTACGAGGGGTGGTGGTCTTGGAGACGCGGCCGCCAGCTGTCTTTCGGGGAGTGGCAGGGGCGCGAGGGGCAGCGGTGGTCTCGGTAGAGATACCCAGCTTGCGCTTGACCTGACCGAAGCGGACCTAGAGATATCCGGGTCAGTACGGGATTGAGATGATAGGTGAGGGTGTATGATAGGGGTGATGTCATGGCAGGCATAGGAAGATGAGACTCACTTTGGCGACATCGGCATTCTTGAATCCAGCCTCGGTAGCGACAGCGTTCCAGTCAACATCGGCCTTGTTGCGAGTATGCTTGACGATGCTGAAGAACAGCATAGCCTCAGCGGCAGTGGGCTCTCTCTTGTTGTCAGCCATAGCAGTGATGTTCTACAAAATGTTAGCTTAAGGGTTGATGACTCAGAAGGGAGTATCGAGTGTTATTACATTTGTCTTGTGAAGTGAAAGCTGGTATGTATTTGTGGTGTGGTTGTTGTGAGAGACGAAAGAGCAGGAGGGAATTCTTGGTGCGGAGGGGAGAGAGTAAATATGCCAAAGGGTGAAGGGGTTTGGGCCTAAATCTTAGGGGAGAAGCAAACCGAAACTGCAAGAGAGCTTTCAGAGCTTGGGTAACGGAAGAGTCAGTGTTTGATCAGAGTGCAGTGCTGAAAAAGCCGAGCGATTCACTGAGCTGGTGCGCAGGGAGCCTTGCAATAGTGAAGGTCCGCTTGCGAAGTTAAGGATGCTTGCTTTGCTCCCTACAGTTACGCCGTTGGTGATATTTTCCCCTCTTTTGCTCTCATTCTGAAGTTTTATGGCACTGCCAACTGCCAAGCATTAGTATCGCATGGTTGCTATACCATAACAGACACACAAGCCATTAGAATGTTCCAGTCCCCTGAGATACTATGTTTAGGCAGTCTTCCATCAATGAGAACGTAATGCAGTATGGAGATATTTCTCATATTAGATTGCATACAGAAACGCTAGTATACAGCTTTCATAGCGACGTGTGAGTTCCAACAAGACGAATTCCAGTAACCGATGACCTTTTTTTTATCGTCTGTCCATGTCAACCTCAAAGAACAGTTGACCCCAGTGGGCAGACCCAAATAGAAACCAGAGATGAATAATACCATGACAGTAAGGAGATAATGGAAGTACCTTGTGAAAGAAAAAGTCGTTGTCATTAAGTCATATAAAAGAAAGAAGCAATCTACCAGGACACCAGTTTTTGTACATCATCAATCTCACCCCCTCTACCTCTATCCGTATCACTTCGTCTTTCCCGTTCTGAATGAGTATCAGAAGGATTGATCATTGAAGTGATCCATCCATCCAGGGCTGCAGTCCGCAAGAGACGAGGTACCGTTGAAATCGACAACGTCAGGACTACCATGAGGGTCACCACTAATGGTAGGCTTGAAGGAAGTCAAGTCGTAAGGGGGGTCAAACGTATGAAAGGGGGATTGCCCTACAACGATAGGATCGTGAAGAGGTTGAGCCATGAAGTCAGGAGCAGAGTCCATAGAAGGACCAAACCCGTTACTTATTCTCAAGTCCTCGAGGGAGGCTGGGTTGATAGCAAGGCCTTGCATGTCATCACTGCAAGGAGTCAGGAAGCGATGGTCGAAATCGTCTCGGCGGTCGGTTGGGTAAGGAGACAAGGTCGAGGCGGGAGAGAACTGCGCCAGGTAGCCTTGGTTCTTTTCCTGTTTGATGAGAGGACTTTGATGAGCTTGAGCATAAGATGCGATGCTCTCTGCAGAGTTTGGCTTTGCAAGGCTCTGGTTCTTGGGCTTCTGCGTCTTTTTCGACTTTGCTACTCGACTCTTGTCTTCAGCACGAGCTCTCTTCTGTGGCTGGTGGCCCCTGACAGTGTCACGGAAGCGAGTATATCGCATCCTTGCGGCATGTCCATTTGTAATGGGCTGTAGGAGTACCGGGTCTGAGGCGACTGCATTCCAGTCGATCTAAGAAGGATGTTAGGAATATACTCGTGAGGGTGCTCGTAGTTGGATTTACTTACATCCTTAAGATTTTTCTGGTTCAAGATGGCCATAAGGAATCTAGCCATGCCGTTCTCGCTGTTGGGAGTCATTATAAATGTTGTGTAGTGTGAAAAGAAAAATAACAATATGAGTAAATAGATAGTAAAGAAGAAGAATAGTAGATTGAGGCAAGAATGATGTCGTGGATTTAGGCAGAATTCTTGTCAAGGTTTGATAATATAGATTAGAACATGTGAAGCTACTAGGCAGCTATGTCTTTGGATGCCTTAGATATGGAGCCTGACAATGTCGGAACGAAGGAGTCAGCGGTCCGAATATGATGTTGAAAAGTTCGACTCTGAGTCACTGTCACAGTGGAACGTGACCTTCGTAAACTCGAAGAAATGATTCGACGAGGCTGAAGCTGAACCGAGGATAATAAATCGGATGGATGAAAATGGTTAAAGTCGAGTCGTTCAAGGGATTTTGCAGAAGTTGGTTATTCTCTTGAACCAACAAGATGAACGAGGCCGAAGTGGAACGGGCCGGCAAGAGGCGTATCGGGAGGAAACCCCGTCTTTGAAAGGGGGTCAGTAGAGCCCAACGAAGTCGATTTATATGTGCATGTGAAACGTTTGTCTGGATGGTTGTTATGGATGAATACGAAGGACGGATGAGGAAGAGAGACGGAAGAGATGGAAAAGGGAGGCAGCACTAAGAAAGAGGAAACAGAAGAGGAGGAGAGGGGATCTGTGTTATATGTAGGAATCCGCCGTGCAGTAGCTGTTTGCTAAGATCCAACCTAAAAGTGATACCACACACACCTCTTGACAGTACATCTACACCCATCCCATCCCATACCAATACCATCCATACCAACAACTCCTTGTGGGGGAACGAAGCTAGCAAGTACCCAACAGGCAGATACAGGGGGAGGATCTATGGATCCCAGTCCAGGCACAGCATGGGTCCCATAGCGCAATGCTGCACTGCAGAGAGCCGTGAGGAAACTGTCTGAGATGACAGAATATCCATGGAAAAGGGAGGTCAATGATGGCGACGATGCTCCATAGTTGCCTGAATTAAAATCTCGTCCTGTCGGAACCAAAGACGATCCTTCCCGTTGATGGAAAATGGGGCGCGCCGATGGGCTGTGGTCGGCGCGAACACCGCGTAAAGTGGTTGCTGACCCCCCGCTAAGCCCACTAATTCTGAGTCTAAGACAGCGCCCCATGGCCCCCGAGGTCCCCTGTCGCCGGAGCTAGGGGCGCTGCAGCCATTACGCTCCAGTGGGTGCGGCAGGTCCAGTTTCAATTAATGGATTGTTTTTAGAATCAAGAAGAGGTGGCATCAACCTGTTGAGAAGATCAATCCTCTTGATGATATTAATTGATTTGGACTTCGCCTAGAATGATAGAGGGCTTAATAGGTACCTACTATCTCCCTCTCGATCCTTCCCTCAAGAGGTAAACGATCGGATCTCGTAAGCTTAAAATCAGCCAAGGACAATTCAATTAACCAAAGACGAGACTTCTAAATCAAAGCTTCCGACACATCAAACTAAAGCAGGCTTTGGACAGGGGTGTAAATCCCAGGAATGGAGTGAAACCACAGAGTGTGACTCATTTCGCGGGTCACCGACGAATTATCTACGGCACTTGGGGCATACGACATGCAACAGCCCAGGGGGAGAAAACTTGAAGCCAACCTGGTTGGACAACTTGGCGATCCATAGCGACCATAATGATGATGATGGTTGTTTACATTGCCTCGTGGCACTTTATAGATGCATTCTTAATTGGTCGGATGGACTGGATTGAGCTTAAACCCGATCATGGTGTGTGGAAAAGTTCACATTGATAAAAGTTTGATAGTAATTGATACGAGACAAGAGAGATTCACAAATGGCCACCTAACGCCTTGACACTCAAAGAATGAAAGAGATTGCAGCATGCAGCCGATCCGCCGAGGCTTGCTTGCTTTGCTTTGCCCTTTTGGCTATTGACACCCAGCTGAGGGGTGTAGCCTAGAAAAATGTTAATGGATGGAAGCCGAGACGACGAGAATGAAAAGCAGCAATTCAACAACCACAACAGCTGGAGAAGTCTGGAAAGTTTCAGTTTATATTGATCTGAGGATAATAATACATTTGTTTTATCACAAATCTCTTCTACGGTCGCGTATGGCTCGCTATTCAATTGTTGGTCGTTATGGAGGGCATGAGATGAAGTGGGTGGGAGACGCGACGGGCGCGAAGCTGGTGGGACCTTGTTCATCAGGAAATGGGAACGAAAGCACGTGAGAAAAGGCCCCACTCCGTCCTCTTTTCTTGTCCCCCCTCTTTGTTCTTCTCAGGCTTCAGGCCCCTTGCTTCAAAAGTGTGGCGCAACTCTGGTCTTTTGCCACTTGACCAACTCCGTTTTCACTACCGTTTCGCTTACGTAGCTACATCTTCTAGACCGTTTCGAGAGCACACCTTTCATAACTCGGCTTGTGATGCACATCTCGTGAGTTTTACTTTTGTGTTGTGACGGTTGTTGGCACTTAACCAAGTCATCTGCCATTGGCTCAGGATACGTTTAATTCTTTACCTTTTTCTGATGGTCTATTCAGCGTCGTTGAGAATGAGGTTGAACCCAAATAAAAACCTTGACCATGTCTGTTATTCAACGGCTTTTCTATGATCACGGCAACCTTCCTGGATAATCATCATCAAACAAAACAGAGTAGCAACCGAGTAGAAGAAAAAGCAAAGACTCGAGAAAAACAATCACAAATGATATCCTGCCCAATTACATCTCGACCTGCACAATGCACAATGATAAGCTCTACTCTACTCTACTCTACTGGATGCATCGGAGCCATCATTCATCCGGATCCGATGGACACTTACTACGTAGTGTGTCGTCTTCCATGCTTCCCCATGCCAAGAAGATGCAGTGGACGAAGGAGCTTGGACCAACCTGTTCCGTTCAGAGACTCTCCCTACCTCCCTCTACTAACTATTATTATCTTACCTTAGCAATTTCACTACACTACCAATTTTCCCATTGATCCAGCCATTGCCTTAACAGCTTCCAACCATCTCAAGTCGCGTCACCGCCTCAAAGCCTATCAAAACTTGTCAAGTCGACTTTTTCAGTAACTGCTCCTGTCCAGTATGAATAGTAAAAACTGGAATGACAGGGCAGACAAAGACTTGTTCTTTACTATTCTCTCCGTTAAAAACATTGGCGTCATAAGCGGCTCGGAATGGACCACTATTGGTAACCATATGAGAAGCCTGGGCTATGGCTTCACCAATGAAGGCTGTCGGTAAGTCCTTTATGCTTTATACTTTTATTATTGTATATGTACTCGTTACTCGGTCAATTACAATACGATCCCGCTCAGTTAAACCACACAAACTGCCTATCACGTCTTAACAATTGCTGTCGCTGTCTCATTCTACGCGTCAAAGTTGACTTATACACATCCACCAGCTCTTTTAACTATCACACCACACAATCATACTCATATATCCATTCATAACCCCAACATATATAATATATTCCAAATTTCAAACTGATCTCACACAATACAATACTTCTCAAACTTTTACTCTTCACAATACTAACATCATGCCAGTCAACACTTTCAAGGTCTACGTCGGGCTCAACACAAGTCAGACATTCCTGGCCCTAATGGAGACACAGTACGGCGGAATGATCCGACTATGAATCCCATCACACGTCGTCCCGGTCCTGGAAGAGGTCGACCTAGAAAACAGCCTCCTGTTCCAGTTCCCGGAGCTCCGGGAGAGGGTGCTCCTCATCCACCTCTGGCACTCGGTATCGATCATGGGCCACCACCCAATTCTGCGCCTCCTTATCCCCAGGGTGCCCAGTCTTATGACCCTACTCCTGCTGGTCATCAACCCACACATCCTCAACAAGTCCAGGCTGCTATGAGACCTGGCACTATCTCTTCTGCGCCGCCTACACCACAGGCATCGACTCCTGGCAATGCGGTCCCTGGTCCAGGCCCGGTCACGTACCCAAGCCCAAATCTTACACCTGCGCTCCCTCAGAATCCTCCTCACTTACACCCTCTTCAACATGGACAGCCTGGTCAATCCGGTCAACCCGGTCAACAGCCTCAGCAGCCTCAGCAGCCTCAGCCTGAGCAGCAGTCTCAATCTGATCAACAATCCCAACCTGACCAACAACCTCAGCAGCCTCAGCCTCAGCAGACTCAACCTCAGTCAGCTCAACAATCTCAACCCGGCCAACAACCCAACCCAACCACGCAGCCTCAGCCTCAGCCTCAGCCTGATCAGGAGATACAGCACGACTACCAATCTCAGGAGCTTCCGCAAGAACCACCACAAGAGACTCGCGAAGCTACTGACACAGACGCCATATCTCAATCTCAACCTCAACCAATAGAACAGAACCACGAGCCCCATGCCATCTTGCCTCAAGAGCAATTACAGCCGGAACATGAAGATATAGATGCCGATGGTGATGCGGACGGCGAGGTAGATGTGGATAACGACGAACCTAGTGCTAAACGACAACGTATGGGTTCGCCAGAACCTGCAAAGGACGATGACATGGATGATGAAGCTGTGTTAGCCCTCGCAGCTCACAGTGGCCCCACGGATTTTGCTTCCGAGTAAGTTAATTATTGCCTGCTTGACGTGAACCACGCGGACTAACCGTTTCCAGTTTTGCTACTTATGGTGAAGCATAGATAGTAGCCCCCTTACTAGACAAATTTTATATCACGGGCATGGGCGTTAGAGACTGGGAGTTGCGCAAATGGTCCTTGTTTTTTTACTATGCGAAATAGATACCTGCAAGCGTGGAATGATGTCTATTGCGCAGTTTGTTACAACTGGCTCAAATGTTTGTATAAAAGGGGGCAGGTGCTTTATTGCTACAGAACGGAGGAGATAAACCATTGTCTATGGATCTAAAATATAAACTACATGTATACATATAGGTAGACAGACAACAATCAGTCTTGTTGGTAGAGTCGGGTGACTCGTCTCGTTTCCAGCCATTTAAAAGGCACCGATCTCGCACTGCAGTTAGTCTCTGGATTATTACTACCTACATTCATTGCAACCAAACGGTGATCGGCACTAGCCTCGCATTCTTGTGAATCATTCCTCTGCTATTGTTCCTTTCGAGTGCCTCCTGCAGCTGCAAACCTGTGCAGCTTGCCTATTTATTCTCCGTCATCGTCCTCTTCGATTTCTTCAACACAACATCGCCATCATTATCAACAACAACCATCACCCTTTTCCTCACTCAATATAATCAACTCAACATCATGCCTGGAAAGCCAAGCGATTGGGACAACGCCGATTTCCTCTTGGATCTCGTCGTCGGCCTCTACACTGGTGCTCAGACCAACAAGGGCTTGACTCCTGCCATCAAGGAATCCATCGAGGAGTACCTCAAGACTCGTGGATACACCACTTCCTTTGACGCTGTTCGGTATGTGTTCACTTTTTCTTATTTCAGACTGCAAGTTTTCTACGCAAACATCGAGAACAGTGCTTCATTCATTACATAACCATCCTAAGCCTTATGAGAGATTTGGGTATATTGCCTCATCTCTGAGCATTTCGTTTCTACCTTTCATTTCTCCCACTTGTTTTTCCATCTATCTATCTACATACCTGTCTGCCTATCTATCTACTCATCCAACATCATGGCCAAACGTCAAGTGATGATTTGGGACGCCAACGTCCATGAGGATATCCTCATCAGCCTTTTTCAGCACATCAAGCCCAGCTCCGATGACTGGAGCAATGTAATGAGTGATCTCCAGGGGAAGGGATACTCATTCACCGAGAGTGCTCTTCGGTACGAGGTTTCACTCTCTTTTGTTTTTTTGTTTTTGCTTGTTGCCTACCTGCAAAGTTGTTTTCTGTTTTTCTGCTTGCATCTCTTACCCCCCGCATTCTCCTTTCATAACACTTCATCCTTTCTCATCTACCTTCGTACATCATTCATTACCTACCTCACATTATCTATCGCACACCATCTACACTAAGCAGCACATACTTTTGTTTTCTATTACTTGCTTCGCCTGTTCAATTCATCATGCCACCCAAAGCTACCCGCGGATGGGATGCTGCCTCTCACGAGGATCTCCTTCTTGCGCTCTTGGAAGAGATGAAGCCCAACAAGGCCATCCTTACCAGTGTGGCTGACAAGATGCGCACCAAGGGCTACACTTACTCCTTTGACGCGATCAAGTACTTTTGTTCCTCTTGTTTTTGAATCATTTCCTCTCCTGATCTCAAGCTAACTTTCTTCTCTCTCCAGCCAGCATGTTCAGAAGCTTCGAAAGAACCGCGACACCGCTGCTATCCAGAACGCTGGTTCTGACACCGCCACTCCTCGCAAGGCTCGAGCTACAGCTCCCAAGACTCCCAAGCGAGCCCCCAAGCGAAAGGCTCCCGCCAAGTCTGCTTCCATCGCCGATGACGATGAAGACCTTGAGGACATGAAGATGCAGCTCAAGATGGAGGATGCCGACGCCGACGATGGTGACCTCCTGTCTCCCAAGGGCGCCAAGCGAGCCCGAAATGTCACTCCCAAGTAAGTCTACCTCACAATTTATCCACTAGCTATCAATCTAACAAATCTCAGGGCTGAGCCTGATGCCGACGATGAGGGCGACAGCGGCGAGGCCTAAATCTTGTCGTTTCTTTGGCAAACCTCGACGTAACGAATTTCACGATGAATGAAGGGTGGGTATACTGGCTTTGAGGCCCATCGCAGAACAAATAGGGGGTGGAATTAGGCTATGATGCTTATACATATGCCTGCATGTAACGGCGAATAGCCCAGTATGATGGGAATATCATGAGCATGTCTCTGATAAATTGAAGAATATCGCCCGTACTCGTTGCCTTTGGTTTCATGATTTTTTGTTATGCTGTGCTAAACTTGACACTCCACGATATCTTCAGCTTCAACGCCGTAATCTAACTTGTCATTGATTATAGTAGAGTGAACTAGATTCAAGTTAATTTCTGCATACTTGTGAATGTTTGTGCGGTCAAATCCTGTTTGGCAAACCTCAGGGTATCGGGTTGGCCACTGGAAGCGTTCAAGACAAAATTAGTAGGTCAGCTTATGCCACTTAGACTAGGCTTCTTGGACTATTTGTTTTTGTACCCTAAGATTTACACACCTAAGCATAACAATCAAGTGCCTCTGCCTGCTACAATACTCTTCTACACTCTTCATTCCATCTTTTTATCTCATATCACTGCGCTTCTCAACCCCTCTTTATTTCCCTTCACTCACTCTCCATTATCTTTCATTTATCCCCACCTCCATTCTTCCATCCCCCCCCCTTCTACACTACTCATCCATCCCCCTCGCAACCTCTCACCTCCACTCTCACTCTCACTCTCACTCTCACTCGACATTCTCAAATCATACCTTCATTGATACCAAAGAGTTCTCTCAACCGCCATCATGCCTCCTGCTGAGAAGAAGTGGGATGCCAACGCCGAGCGCGATCTTTGCGTCGCTATCATCATGGGCGCCCAGGACGGTGAGCGCATGCGCTACAACTGGCCCAAGGTTCACAGCTCCATGGAATCTCTTGGGTACTCCTTCACCAAAGATGCTATCTCGTACGTATTTTCCTTCATTCTCTTCCTCACTCAACTCTCCAACGCACCCATGACAATGCATTTACTGACCACCAAAACAGGCAGCACTTCAGCAAGTCCATTATGCGCGACTTCAAGGGTCGCCATGGAGAAGTCTCTGCTGGCGAATCTCCTGCTCCCGCTTCCACGCCTACTCCCAAGAAGACTCCCCGCAAGCGCGCCACTCCCGCCAAGGGTCGCAAGAAGAAGGTTGAGTCCGAGGATGAGGACGAGGACGCTGTCGTCTCTCCTCTTGCCAAGAAGATGAAGCACAAAAAGGAGGAAATCGACGATGATGTCAAGATGAGCAAGACTGAGGACGATCGCGAGTGGGTTATGGTTGTCTTTGAGTCTGGAATATGTTACTGACTTGCGTTTAGTGCTACCCCTGAGAAAGAAGCCAGATTTGGCCAGTGGCTCGCCGGTAGCTCTGGGGCCCCAGAGTAGATTACTCCCCATGGCTGGAGCTAAATAGGGATCCAGAGAAGATATTCTTCGCTCGACGGGATATTGGTGAAAGATGGAACAAGAGATTTACAACCAACGAACTGGATTGGTAGCCATCGAAATAGCATCAGTCTGTGATATTTTCAATCAACGACTCGATACATAACTGAAATCAAGGAGATTTTACCTGATAATACCTTCATCGTGGTTTCTGTGGCAAAGCCCTCACAAAGGCGTTCTATTCGATGCTTGAGGCTCTGTGTAAGCCTGACACTAGCCTCCCAAGTATTCGTTGATGTGATGTTACTCAAGATAACTTGACCATGGAATAACAAAAGTGGCCATCGTTGAGTGATATTCATATACTTATGTCTCCCGATCAGCTTGGGCTTTGTCCTTTCGGGCCATGGGTTCATTGTATATCCAAACCGGCTGTTCATTGCATATCCATCACAAACAACAACAAGTCAGGTACCTCCTTTCCCTTGCAACCGGCCTAGTTGTCGTTATTATCGTACTTGTCCAATATCTCGGAGGCTATAGCCAGCTGCTTTCGTATTAGTTTTTTGCGGCTTCTTCCAAGATTGACATGATAAACATACCTCTACACATCCGATTCCAGTTGCTTGCAAGAACTAAGGATCTCCCATCCTCACAAATGGGATCTGCTTATCCAAAAACAAGCACTGCAGGGGCGATTATCATTTCACCAAGTAACGATGGAAAATCAGGCCAGTCACACAAGTAGCGGGAGAGGCATTTCGCTACAACCCAAGCTGAGGCCATGTCCCCAAGTCTCAATTGCAAAGTTATATATACACTCCAAGTAGCAGGCTTATTCATGCGTAAAGCAACAAGCACTAATATAGGCATCTGGTACCAGACTACATAGTATGGGTTCAATCAAGTTCTAAGACATATGCATTTCCGCCCAAACGCCGCTTCAAATCATCAGAAAGCCATCAATCATCTCGGTCGTCGACCGTCCAGTCTGTTTCCTTCGCTGGTACCCTTCTTCTCGGGGGCCTTGGTCTTGTCATCTCCTTCGCCTTTTCTCTTAACTGCACCTCGGAGTGTCTGACCCTGACCAGCAAAATGAGGCCTATTGGCACTTTCCTTCTCCTTTTCCTTGTCGGCATCTGTCTTGACAGGCTTGATCTCATAGCCAAAGAAAAGTTTGTTGGGAGCCAGGCGCAGAGCTGCAGGGGCACCGTCACGCCTCTTGGGCATGCCTGGAATGTCCACTGTAGGGACTGGGGTTGCTGGCTTGGGTGTTGAGGCTTTACTGCTCTTCTTGACGAGTTTCTGGCCCTCTCCGAGGAAATTGGTCACGTTACTTGTTACTGAAGGCGCAATGGCGCTGTAGTTGATGGACTGGGCCATGGTTCCTTGGTTGTGCAATAGGCCTCCAGCGGGGGCACCGCCTCGTGTGCTCCTGGGGGTGCTGGTTCCGCTCTGACGTTCAGGTTCGACGTATCCGACTGGTGGGGCGAACTCTACCGATACATCGGTTTCAATCATACTGACTCCCATCTTGTCCGTCTCAGGCTTCACGTCGAGAACAGCCACGTCGTAGACTTCGTCGTTGTAGGAAAAGTTGAACACATCGCCCTTGGTCAGTGTGGCAAAGTTGCGGAATGCCTTTTCCAGAACAGCCTTGGGATCACTAATCTCAAGGAAGTTGACGGACTGAGGCTGCAGCTTGACCATCTTGGCCAGCTCCAGTGATGTAGTACGGATCTGAATCATGTCGCCAACGTCCATTCCAAGGGTCACCATCATCTGCTCAGCGTTAGCAAGACTTTCTAGAAAAATGCTACGAGGTCATACCCATTGGGGAATGTATGCTCGTCCTTCCTCTGCGATAAACTCCAGCACACCAGCGTGCGAGTGACGTCCCTTCTCTCCGTTGATAAGTTCCATAAGCAGAGGCCACTGCACATGAAGCTTGGACACTTTGTCGAGGGCCGATGGTGGTAGGATGATCTTGGAGCCATAATTGAGCTCTGGTCGTTCGGCACCAGGGGCCATAACGAGAGGATAGCATCGATAGTATTCGTCGAAGCGCTGCACGATGGGTCGTCGTCCATGGCGGGCCATGTTGTATAGGTGCTCGGGGTTAGCGGGATCGTATCCGCCTCCAAAGCCTGAGTACTGGGGGCAAGTTAGCAGTTGGAACTGAAACTACGTCCCTGAATAAAGTACGAACCATGGTGACGGTGGTATATTCTTATGCGTGAACTCAGCGATGTCGTAGATTCAAGATGTCGAGTTTTGCGGTCCACAGGCGGTCAGAAGATAGCGCGGTTGTGTCGTCTCGAAGTCGGTATTTTTTCAGCTACCAATGCTGAGAGGGATAATAAAGGTTGTTGCGCAACGAATTTATAGTCGTGATTGCAAGATCCGAAGATTAAAGGAATGAGCTGGGCGATGTACGTTTGAAGGTCCAGAGCCACAGGTAACGTGGGGCCTATGGAGGCTACAAAGGCAGCTCTTGATGACGCAGTTCGGCTGGCAGGCACTCAAAAGTGACTAGGTAATGAGCAGGGTGCAGGTCACCCTATAGTGATGTGTAAGTGACTTACTTGAACTTGTGATTGGTTATTCCATTCAGAGTTTAAAGTGAATTTTATTATACAGTTCCAATAATTCTTCAGAAGCTTAATATGTCACAAATGTTTGTCTGAAGCTAAGCCCTTTGTTCGTCATGAGTACCTAATGGTATTCATACCCATTGTCTTAACACCTTATCTTGTCCATTAATTCAAATAGAAGTTGACTTTCAAGTTTTGTTCAACAAAAACAAATGATATAATGATAAGGAAAAAGTTGTATATATCTTCGCACGTCTATAAAGAATACCTATGTAGTCTTAGACCACCTAATATGCTATTCTATCTCATTGGAGAGAGAGAGAGCGAGAGAGAGCGCCTCTTCACACGCACGCTCTCACTGGCCCAGATTTAACCCTGAGGCTCAGTTTACGTGCCTGAAGCTTAGATCGTGAGCTGACGAAGATCATTACCCAATAAGGCTTAGTTAGATACTACGCCTAGAACTTTAACATGTAGAACATCCAAGCTCCATGATCCATCATCCTTTACTTTTCAATTAACCCTCCCCAGGGTACCAGAGAACTCGACAACAAAACATACGAGGCCAAATAATCAAGTCAATCTACTGTAATTCCGGATCAGAATCTTAGGTCGTTTATTTTTATGCACTCACAAGCCATAATTAAACATGACGTCACGTCCTTCAGCTCGTCCTAAGCGCGACGGAGAGAACTTTGCGCGAACCCATCATCACGAAGACGAGTCCGATTCGAAACGAGTCAAGTTTGACGTGCGCAACCCTTCAACCCTTGCACCTGACGCTCGCGAAGAAGATGCCATCCTTGACGCCGATGTCATTGGCGGCTCGGGAACCAAGCGCGGAGCTGTGAACCTCGATGGTTATGATAGCGATTCAGAAAACGAGGACTTCAACACACGCAACGAGAAGCGCAAAAAAGAGGAAGCAGATGCTGCGAAGTCTGGATCTAAAGCCCCAGGCACTACAGCGGGCGACGATGACGACGACGATATGTTTGCTGTGGATGACGATGATGCAGCCAACGGGGACAATAATGTTCCTGAGGGAGACAACGTCGAAGAGAGCGGTGGCAAGAAGAACAAAGTTCGCTTCCTCGATGCGGATAAGATCGATGGCGTCGAAAATACTAGCAGAGATAAGGAGGGCATTCGACTCGATGACGAGGGAAGCAGCGAGGATGAAGCTGATGTGGAGCTTGCTATACAAGAAGAGGGCGTCGACGAGGAGGTCGGTTTGGGAGGACTCAAGAAACATGCCCCTAAAGTTGAGGCATTCAATCTGAAGCAAGAAATGGAGGAGGGTCAGTTCGATCAAGATGGCAACTACATTCGCAAAGGTGGCGACCCCGACGCTGTACACGACAACTGGTTACAAGGTCTCAGTAAGAAGGAGATGAAGAAGGCAGCGGCAGCGCACGAGAAGCGCGAAGCCGAGGCGCGGAAACAGCGGTTGGAAGATGATGCGATCATCGTATCCGAATTGCTCAAGACTCTGATCCTTAACCTTGAACGCGCCGAGACGCCGCTCGAGGCTCTGGCCCGACTGGGGAAAAAGCAAATAAAACCCAAGAAGATCCCCAAGTGGAAGCTTAAGAAGATGAACAAGGGCAATGAAGGCATGGACATCGACGGCGGGGAGGAGCCCGAGGACCCGGAGCAAAAGAAAATCAAGGCATCAATTGATGCCATTACAGAAGCGGCAGATAAGCTTTTGAGCCGAGACCATGAGGAGATCTATGAACAAGAAAGGGAGTTGTTGGTACGGGAATATCGAAAGGAGACAGGAGAGGATTGGGTGGAACCAGCAAAGCAGGATGAGGACGACGAGGAGCAAAAGATAGCGGTGAAACCAGGGACAATGTGGGAGTTTAGGTGGGCAGACGGACGCGATGGAAATTCCCAACAAGGACCGTATGACGGGGCTACGATGACGGCGTGGAAGGATGCTGGGTACTTTCCAGATGGCGCGGTCGAGTTCCGACCCGTGGAGGAAGGGCAGAACTGGACTACACATGTCGATGCCTTCGAGTGAAGAGACTTCAATGGCATGAAACATCAACTAAGTCTAGGAGACAGAAAACAAATAGCCTGAGAGCGGACCCAAGATGACACAAATGACTAGACTATTCTGTCACTTGGGCAGTTGGTCCGGTTTTCTGTCACTTCGAGGTCAAGAGGCGAAAAAAAAAAGAAGAAATCAAGGTAGTACAGGCTGAGCGCACACTAGGTGTGGCTCTGGCCTTGCAAGACAATTGGCGACATACAAATCCCAAGTTAAAAGGGTTCCACGACTTTTACCATGTCACGGATATGGATATCCGTCGAGTCTTGTTGTGTACGTATGGATGCTCGGTCAACCGGTTTGTCTGTCTGTGTACATGGCACGAAAACATAACTTGGTGTAAGTGGATGTTTGAACCTCTAACAAACATGATAGTGAGTGGGTACCGTTTCACGTCGAGAACTCGGCAGACCCCAGGAGGACGAATACATGACACAGATAGCTTCGGCATTACGATTCCGGACCTGGAGACAAGGTTGAGAGCTAAAGATGCAGTTTAGATGGGCATGTTGTCGGACACCTTGAAGGGGTGCGATGATCATGCGGGCCTGGCTGGGCTGGGTTTCATGACAGCGGCCAATGATGGAGAAAGCATCATGGCATAGTACCGCGGGAACATGACGGAAGAAGGAGACTAGGACATGCAAAAAGGCTGGAAAACCTGGGATGATGGGTCCAAATGTGGCATCTGGTTCCTGGGGATCCCGATGCACGCCGGGGACGGGTGAGGCCGGGCAAGCGGGATCTCGAAAAAGAGGCTGAGAAGCCGGGGCAGCGAGTCAAGTATGGAGTAAACAAGTAAAGACTATGGAGAATTGGAGCCCGTCTGGGGTTGTATGGGGTTATACGGGTGGACGGGAAGAGGTCTGGTCTGTTGGTGTCTTTGACAGGCGAGGCTTGAGCCGATCCAAGCCCGTGATCCCGTGATGCTCCGGTACGTGGAGTGGAAGCCGGGGGCGGTAGCTGTAGCCGAACGGTCAAGCACCGAGAAGCAGCCTCACGGCGACAAACGACAAACGGGCTGGATCGGGCAGCAGGGATTATTCGGGAACAATACTGATTGGAAGTGTGTAAGTGAGTTGCAACGATATAGAATTGATTCGACGACGACGAGTCTCTGTACGTAACACGGACGGGAAAAGTTCGTGGTGGGCTCGTGCCTTGGCTTGGTTGAGTGTCGATCAAAGCGTTTCGGAACATGCAATGTATTGTAGTATGTAATTATTGCCAGCAATCGAGTAACGTCTTCGCTAGAAGGATCGATATCATGAACTGATGTTGAAGGTCCAGATTTGACGTTGGATTTGGCCAGGGATCATAATCATGGTGGAGGGGGGATCGAGCTGCTAGCCACAGTAAACAGGGGTTCTATCAGCCCAATCCACAGCCAGTCCAGGTGGGCTCAGGTCATGATCTCAGGTGAGGAATCTCGGTGAGATTAAAGAATTCGAATAAAAAACAAGACCATAAAGGTCCGTGTATATCTATTTGCATCATGCATGCATGTATGGGTGATGTTATAGTAACTGTTAGTTATGGGTTTCTGATTCAGGGTCCCCCATCTTTGAACAGTCAGCATACTGAACTCCAATGCACACGCCGATGGGGTCTAGACAAAGGACCGATGTCAGATAAGCGGAAAGTCGAGTTCTTTTTTTTTTTGGCGATGGAATTGACATATGGATGGAGTGATCTGATCTGATTCCATCTGATCTGATGAGATATTTGAGAGTGAATTGAATAAACGAGCGAATATAGTCGGTCCGTCGAGCACCGTGGTCTGTCGACGGGCCGACAGAGGCCCTGCTTTCAGATGAGTTGATCTGAGTCGACAACATGATGCCTCAACAATTACGAGTCTTCTCTCACCGCAAGAAGAGGGACGGCAAGAAAGTGAAACGGGTAGAGTTTGGAGGTTAATAATAGCTACTCGATTGGTTTATGGGCATGTGTGTCTTGAATGCAAACGTTTCTGTTAGTAATGTGTTTCTACTTTAAATCAATGACGATTTGTGTTTGATTGATGTGTGATCAGCATCTATATTGGTGCTATAGTTTGAGTGTATTCCTAGAAACATACAGATTCCACCAACAGTTTGGTCTTATGCGATATCTCAGAATAGGATATGTTATGGAATCGAGTCAATACTGATGATTAGCAAAACAATACCCCCCCGCCAGCCCCGCCACATTGCGTAAAAAGACGCAACAGCAGATATAAAAGCCCGCAGCTAAAGTCGAGCGAAGATCAGGTACTAAGCCTCTTTTAGTGTTACCGTCGTGATGGTGAAGCTTCTAGCTCAATTAAGGTGACTCCGAGATATAAAAGCAACGTAAACAGGGAATTAATGAAAGAGATTGTCGTTATTTATTGCTATGGAGGCGATGGAAGCATATCGAAAGACTTGAAGAGAGGATGGGTTCAAGCCGTACGACTCTTGGTGAAGAGGGCGAACCGAGCTTTACAAATAGGGGACGTGCATGGTGCCATTTTGTTGATAGTACTATGTTGGGTCGAGAAGACGAGACATAATGTGAATAGTTTTGGCGGCAAAAGGGGATATGGACGGTGAGTTAGTAAGACCAAAACGGCATCCAAGAGTAATGCAGGCCTGAATGCATGCGGCGTAGACAAGTAAGATCTCAATCGTCAAACCTACACAAGACACGAGATGCAATCCAATGAGTAAACGATGAGGCTGGTGTTGGTCATCCACCAAGACCGTCTACCGAAGCTTCCGGAGAGGAAAATGAAACATATGATCTGTTTGCGATGGATATGCTGAATCCATTGACCTGAATTGGAATATATCACGGAGAGTTGCCCGGTAGAACGCGGTGTCTTGTTCGGCGGCACCTCCTATGTAGTAATAAAAAAATAGTATCCATCCTTTCCCTTTTTCATGGGAGGAGGAGGGACAGAAATGGAATCAACTGAGGTGGCATGGCATGGCATGAGGGGTAGAAAAGGTACTTGGCGATAGAGTGAGGCGTGCATAATGGGGACATGTATCTTTTCCAGGGCATCAATCATCACCCCACCATGTAGCTCTTGTCAGTAGTGGGGACCTTAGCTCACCGAGCTGTGATGGAAAAGTGAGCATGATGGATGATAGAGAGAGAGGGAATATCTAGAGATATTTTGAGTACATGTATCTCGTGCAGCTGCAACTACAGTGTCTAATTGCAATAGAACATTGAGAGGCTGAAAAAGATAAAGTCATTATAACGCCATTGTACGTCCAGCTATCAAGGTAGGTTAGTAGTAAGTAGACTCTGAGCAAGAAAAAAAAAGTCTCCCACCCTCTCACCTTCTCACCCTCTCACCCTCTCACCCGATGTTCCATGTTCCATTGGTCCCTGTTATGATACGCTGCACTACGATTACCTATACGATACACCCCCTTGTCTGGGTCTGGGGTGTGTTCGTGGGATGATGAATGATGTGGTGGGTGGGTTACTAACTAAACATGAGCTTGATGAGAGCGAGAGAGAAAGCCATGGATTTCGATTCGAGTATTAGTACTTGTACTCCCGCCCTCTCTCCTCGACCTTTTTCTTCTTTCTTCTCTTTTCTTTTCATTCTCATCATCCTCAACAACAAAACAACTACTTCTTTCTTCACCAAAAGGTATGTGTGTCTCTGCCCCTCCATTCTCAGGCTGCTTGGCTTTCTACCCCTCCATTCCCCCTGCGACTACATCGCCATCATAACATCACAACCCAACATGATCTTATCTTGTTGCTTGTATGCCATCATGTCATATCATGCCTACTTCTTACTACCACCCTCTGCGACGACACGTCAAGAATTGCCATTCATCCATTGAGTGGACAAAACAAGGAGGGGGGAACAATTGGACTGTCATGCTACGTCTTTGGGAAACCACATCATGATGAATCTGGAACTGGTCCATCACTGTGTTACTGTCAACGAGACTGTCTCGAGCATGGCAGACGACTACCTAGATTCTATGAGTTTCATCCTTATGGCATAGCATCCGAGATAGCAGCTTCTTCAACGCCCGCCAAGCTACCCCTCATTTCCCCACGTTCCTATCATCATCATCAACACAAAGCTAACCTCAAACCTTTCCCACAGGTCTACATGCTCAAGTACGACTCTTCCCACGGTATCTTCAAGGGTGAGGTCGGCAACCAGGGCAACGACCTCGTCGTCAACGGCAAGACCATCAAGTTCTACTCTGAGCGTGACCCCGCCAACATCAAGTGGTCCGAGACCGGCGCCGACTACGTCGTTGAGTCCACCGGTGTCTTCACCACCATTGACAAGGCCAAGGCCCATCTCCAGGGCGGTGCCAAGAAGGTCATCATCTCTGCCCCCTCCGCCGACGCTCCCATGTACGTCGTCGGTGTCAACGAGAACAAGTACGACGGCTCTGCCGACATCATCTCCAACGCTTCTTGCACCACCAACTGCCTGGCTCCCCTCGCCAAGGTCATCAACGACAAGTTCGGTATCGTTGAGGGTCTCATGACCACCGTCCACTCCTACACTGCCACCCAGAAGACCGTCGATGGTCCTTCCTCCAAGGACTGGCGAGGTGGCCGTGGTGCTGCCCAGAACATCATCCCCTCCAGCACCGGTGCCGCCAAGGCTGTCGGCAAGGTCATCCCTGAGCTCAACGGCAAGCTCACCGGCATGTCCATGCGTGTCCCTACCGCCAACGTCTCCGTTGTTGACTTGACTGTTCGCCTCGAGAAGGGTGCTTCTTACGACCAGATCAAGCAGGTCATCAAGGAGGCCTCTGAGGGTGACCTCAAGGGTGTTCTGGCCTACACTGAGGACGACGTTGTCTCCTCTGACCTTAACGGCAACACCAACTCCTCCATCTTCGATGCCAAGGCCGGTATCTCCCTCAACGACAACTTCGTCAAGCTGGTCTCTTGGTACGACAACGAGTGGGGTTACTCCCGCCGTGTCCTCGACCTCCTGGCCCACGTTGCCAAGGTCGATGCCTCCAAGTAAGCGCAGAGCGTTCAAGGGGCTGGAAGCAAAACCAAACCTAATTAGACGCGACACGATGAAGATTCCAGTCGGTCGTGTGTTTTAATGAAGCAAAGAAATGAAAGCAAGTAAAAATACCAAAATCCGGGGAGATTGTCGGAGGGGATGACAACGAGGTTGTTATCATCGGCTCGAGTTCCCTACTAGACAATTGATCTTAGTATAGCCGTGGACAGAAAAAAATATAGATCCATCCCTCTTGAAAATGTGTCTTCAACTTGAACTGTAAAGTGCAACATGACTGTAGATAGATTAAGTGAAGATCGTTTGACCACCGCTCACGGTCGCATCAATACCACTCGTTGATTATCTTATGACAAATATACGACACAGATGAGACGGGTTCACCCCAACAAAATCTTATGCAGCAATTTGCAAACACAATGCCACTACGGTCTGTTGGTCGGTCAAGTAACCTTCACGCATGCCGTGCAAGAGTTTGTCACGGCCTGAGATAATCATAATGTTGGCTCGGGTGTCCTGAAGTCATCCGCTAGACTCCCCAACACTCGTCAAGCCAGTATATTCACAAGCTGTTCAGCAACCCCCCCTATATTTGTTCCATGCAGTTATGTGAATGCATATACCAGTGGTATTCTCCTGTAAGTATGCTCTCCTCACACTCCCTTTTCGCCGAATGCTCCTTTACTCCCTCCTCTCATTAACCCTTTTCCCTTTCCTGTATAAAGCAACCCTTGTCCGGCAAGATAGAAAGACAATAATAAAAACATACAAGGCAACTGCAGGGGCCTGTATCCCAGGCGCAATAGATGAAATCAAATCGCTCTCCGTTTTGATCTTGTAGGGGGGGATATCATAGTGCAAATGACAGCAAGAATACTTTTGTCCTTGCCAGACGCCTCAAGTGGCGCGGCGGGCCGGGATAAGCCGATAAGCAATATCCTTAGAGTTTAATTCAAAAATCATATAGACGTGGAAAGCCGACTCGCAAGGTGTCCTTGTTGGATACCCTTTGGATACCGGTTCAAGGCGACATAAATAGCTGGAGCCCCCTAGGCCGATCCCTGAAATGTGAGCTCGACAGAACATAATTGAATATGGGAGCCAAAGATTCATCTGAAAGGTATGTTCAAGAGGCCTATTCTTCGATCGAGCTCAAAAGACCTTCAAAAGTGTGCAGATAACATGCATTATTGTCGAGCAACTCGTATGCTGGCCTCTTGGGGGTCGAATGCGGCCGTCCAATCGACATTTTCATCATGACACCATTGTCGAATAACGCGCATCGACGCCTGGCAGACCTCCTCAACCGTCGACCAGGGTGTGATGTCGGCTCGAAGGCGCGAGTTGCTAATTCCTTCATAGACGTCGCGAACCATGTTCCAATTGCGATAGCGAATCGCTTGGTGAGCATGAATATCATCCTTGGAGATATGCTCATAGTTGGAAAAGGACTTGAGAAACTCGTCCACTGTGATGGCCTGCAGAATCAACACAAGAGCATACATGGGTTGATATCGACGCGTGTCACGTCGAGTCTCTTTCTGCAGGTAGTCTACCATCTTGATCAAGCTGGCCCAAGGACCTGGATCGGATGACTTGTGTTGCATGTTGCGGCTGACATTCAAAAGGTGGAAGCTGGCCATGAAGGCGACAGTGCTCTCAACCGCAAGTGCGTAGTACTGTTTGCGGCTTGTGTCGCTTCCGCGAGAATCACCACTGCTTGCAAGCTTATTGCATCGCTGGTTCGCAATGTCGCCCTCATGCTTGAGTCGTCGGCCAAGGCTAGAGAAGCGACTATGTTTTTCATTGACGGCTCGGATATCGGCTTTGTCGTTTCGCCCGATATCTGCGCCGTTGGTGGCAGGACGATCTGAAGAACCGACAGGAACAGGAGTCACTGTAGAAATATCACCGGGCGTATGAGCATGCGAGTTACTAGAACTGACGCGAGACATGGCAGCACCCTTCTTGGATGGTGTTGATGGAGGTGGCGGCAGGGTCGAAGAAACCGAAGGCAATCGAGGACGCTTGACAGCTATTGTGTCGCCAGTATTCTCTGTCGACGCAGGGCGCTTCTTCGCCTGGCTAACTGGCGGTGCTTCTGTGCTCTCTGAGCGTTCTCTACGCTTTGGCGGCAATGCCAATATGCGCCTGAACGTTTGTCGCATTCTCTTGGATATCCTCAGCGTCACGATTAATCGCCTCTTTTCTCTGGGCTCCTCTTCTTCCTCTTCCTCTTCTTCTTCGTGCTCGACAGGAGCCTTCCTTGCCGTCGTTGACTTGTGTCGTTCTTCGCTCCTTCTCTCGCCTTGCTCGTCCTTGTCCCGATCATCGTACAATTTGGAATCGCTTGTCTTGGCAGAAACCTTCCTTCGAGACAACTCAGCCTCCAAGGCGCTCGGCAACGTGGGCGACAGAAGTGTGGGTAATCGCACAGGTGACTTATCTCGGGCCGACTCGTTTCTTGCTTTGGGTGGTGGTGGCGGTGGTGCTTCGGACTTCTTCGGTTTTGTTGCTCTGGCAGTATCTGCGGCGTCCTCGCGTGGCCTTCTCCTGTCACTCTTATCTGCTGAGTTCTGGCTCTCAAGGTTCAAGTGAAGAGGCGATAGTAGTGGAGGCACGGATGAGCGCGAAGCAGTATCGGTCTTGGCCGGCGTACCTTTTGTGCTCCCCAATGCGCCCGGCCGAGCACCGTTGACTGAATCGCCACGTGCGCGTCCAGCCGGGGAAGGATTGCGAGCAGCAGAGGTATTAGTGCCTTTGAGAACACCACGCCCATTTGAAAGCGATGATGAAGCTGATGGCTTGTCTCTTGACGGTATATCAGAAGGCGGCAATGTCTCTCTGTCCTTCCGGCGTGGGGGGTCATCTCGACCTGATCGCGAGCGGTCGTCAACTGGGCGAGGCACATCGGGCCTGGGTCGTTTCTGCGACCGATGGTCGTCGTCCACGTTGGATGCTCGTTTCCTGCTGTCGGGCGATACGGGTCGAGGCGGGAGGGACGCAGGTGGCTTTGGCGGGAGTCTGCAGCAGAGTCAGTATGTTCGTCCAAGCAATCACGATTCGGATTGGATGGCGCTGCCTACCTCATATCAACAACAGGGAGTTCCCGGGTCTTTTGTGGTTTAGTATCAAGGTGATGATCTCTTTGGCGCTGTGAATCATGTTTCCTGCTTTCTGGCACTGACTTGGATTCTAATGCGCGCTCGGGTTCGCGCTTTCTGGCGCTTGGTGGCTCTGGCGTAGATGTGTCTGAGGCAACACCAGATGTCTTTTTGTTCTTGTAGTCACTGAGTGACAACTTTTTCTTCTCGCCGCCCTTTGCGAGGATGCCCACGTCGCGAGGGACGGGTTTCGGGGGCTCGACACGCATGTCGTAGTATGATCTGGTAAGGAGTACACCGCGATCAGCTTCCGACACAAGTGTCGAATATTGTAGGCGGGTAATATCCCATTCCTCAGGATGCTTCTGTCGGGACTCGTTGGCGGGGACGTGATATCGCCAGTCTGCGGAGTAGGAGAGATGATGAGGTTTCTCGGGTAGGATGCGCTGTGTGAGCTGCTGGACCGTCTTCGCCGCGGCTTCCATTGTTCATGGATGTCAGCATGCCGGGAGGACGAAGACGGGGGTACGGTATGATGCTGGCAGTAGTTTGCGGTGCGGTACGGTACGAGGTTTTGGCGATCGAGGGTGACGCGCGCGAGGGGTACGCAGGGAGGCTGAGAACGCGACAACAAAGGCGATTTGAACGGTAGACCAGCGCAGTATCAACGCTGACAATGAGACGAATCAGATGAAAGGAATGACTTTTGCGGTCGGCGTCGTTCACTGCTGACTTGCAGGGTTATCGCGATGGTGATGGTGGCTGATAGTGGTAGTGGTTGATGTCTAGTGACAAGACATGGAGGTGACCCAGTTAGTCGCACACGATAGCAGACAAGTTGGTTTATTAGCGCGCTTTTGAGCACAAGACAACAGCGGACGAGCGCGGGAGATCGGAGCGCCAGAGATCCGCCCGATTTAACAATTAATAAAAAGAAAAGGAAAATGAATTGTCTCTTTTGTTTTTTAATTGCACAAGACAAAAAAGGAATGGAGGGGAATGAGGCTAATCAATAGAAAGAGTCTGTTGTGTTTTTCTTTGTTGGCAGGTTTTGGGTTGGTGACAAACTGACGGGCAGTCAGTAATTGACAGTGACAGTGACAGACAGTGGTCAGAACAGACCTACCTACTACCTGATAGTACCTACTACCTACTATCTAGGCCAGAGCAATGGAGCGGGAAGTGCCTAAGTTAGTGGTTTAGAGATGATCCTAACATGTGGAGTAATTGCCCGGATGGGCCTCTGAATTCCATCACTTTTTGGGGTCATAATTTGTCCCCCTGGGGCCCTGCGGAATGGGAATGGGAATGGGAACGGGAATGTCATCGGGCATTTCCGTCCATCCTCTTGTGGCTGTTAATGGGCCCTGGCCCGTCTGTTCCTGAAGTGGTCTATTCCCTTTCACTACTAGCTGCTAATGTCCTTTTCAACTACCAATGTACATTTATAACGTTAGGTGTTTAGAATAAGTATAGACTGTCTACACCTAACCGTTCATTATGATTATACCTATAAAAACTTTGATTTATCGAGATTCAGTTTCTTTAGCCGCGCTTACCGTTATTCAAACTGACCTTGAACCTTATCTCACCTACTACGAAGTATATATCTTAGACGCCATAGCATTGTTGCAAATGCAAGAGTATTGATCGTATTTAATTAGGTGACTGTACATGATCTCACATCAATATCGATGCTTCCTCTTTTCCCTAACGCCGTATCAACAAGGGTATAATGCTAGTTGTCACAACCCTCCTCTGTTCTTTACCTAGCTTAACCATATCAAAACAAAAACCCAACCCGGGGCCCAAACCAACGCCAGTGTATGATGGCTCCACGAATCGCAACAAGTCCGTACAACATCCAATTTAAAGAGTACCATTCCTCGCTAGGGCGTTGCCACTTCCATTAGCTATTCTGCGCCTCTTATTGGCAATCTCCGGGCCGTTGCAATGGTCTTCGAGGTTGCTAACCCGTATTTCGAGGCTGTTCAGTTGCCCACCGAAATGGTTTGGCATGTGGTTTTGGATGTGCTGGGCCATGTTGTCGAACCAGTTCTTAGTGTTCAAGTTTATCACCCGGTCATGTACCGAGGTCATCCGAAACTGGACATCTTCAAGCTCCCTTCTTGTCCCAGCTTGAAGGTTGTTGAAGTTTTCAACGAACGCCCCAAATTCTCTTTTAAGTTCAGTAGTCTGCTCGTTACAACGTTTTTGCAGGCTCTCGCCAACCTCTTTGACCATTTTCGCCTGCTGTTTGCTCTCCTCCAACCCTTTGTTAACCTTTAACATACGGTCGTTCAATGACGTGATTGAGTTTGCTGTGAGACCTTGGCGATTGTCTATGTCTTTGGCGAAGCTCTCGAACACCTGTCTTATCTCCTTCATTGTGGCAATGTCCAGCTGCTTAATCTTGTAATTAACAGTCTGTGTAATCGTCTCTTCGGTCATTAGAGAATTGGGGTTAGGCAGAGATGGAGGCGGAGGCGGAGTCTTGCATGCTTTCAATTTTGACACAGATTCCTTTAACTTTGGTGTATCGGCGATGAGCATTTTGAGATCTTTGCTTGATGGAAAGTCCGCCAGAATGCGATTAAGATCGGCAGCAGGCGGATACTCTTGCATTTTCGCGGCAAGTTTCTCAAAACCTTGAGGCGGCTGATATTGAATCTTGGTCTCGAGGGAAGCCACAGTCTTTTCCAGGGAGTCGCTCTTCTTCTGCTGCTTTTTTAGGGACGATTGCAGAGAGGATAACTCTGATGCTTGAACTGTGGAGGCGGATGACGCAGAGGCAAGTTTCTGTCCCAAATCGTCGGTTTTTTTTTGCTGCTGCTTCAAGGCCAACTGCAGTTCAGAGTTCAAGCGTGTGACGGTAGCGTTAAGACTACTATGCTTGTTGGCCTGATCACGAGCCGCACTTTCCAGGGTTGAGAAGTTCTCCTCCAACTTCTTAGTCTGATTGCGAGTGGTGGTTTCCAAGGTTGAGAAGTTCTCCTCTAACTTCTTGGCCTGGTCGCGAGCAGTGCTTTCAAAGATGGATAATTTCTGCTGGGTTTGAGTTTGCATGTGAGTAGCTTGAACCTGAATAAATGATTTCGCGAATTTCGAATCATGCATAGACTGTTCCACAGACTTCTCAATGTCTCGAATTTTGGATAATGCTGGTTCCATCTTATTCTTCATCATGAAATCAATATTCCGTCCCCGAATTTGAAGGTCTTCCTCAAGTCGAACAAGTTGTGCTGTTACGCTGGGTTCCGCTGTTTGAGCGACTGTTGCGCTGCTCGGGCCAGCCACAAGGTTGTCTGAACGTTTATTAGCCAGATTGGCTAGTTGTTCCGTGTGACCATCTACAAGTATTTGTAGCTGCTTTGTGACCTCAACATTATTCGACAGACCCTCGTTGAGATTGTCTTCCAAGCTTGTCATCCTGGGCCTAATTTGTTTGTCAAGTTCTGAGGATACTTGTAGCTCCACCGTTGGCTTTATCGCACGAATCATTCGGTCGAGCTGGTTGATATTCTCCTCCAAAGACTGACTTTTTTTCTTTTGAGCCTCAAGTTCCTTAGCCATAATTTTGTTCTTTTCTTTCTCTTCGTCGAAGACCTCCCGCAGCGCCGTGATCTCGGCTTGCAAGCGACTTTCACCTAATGTGTTTATCGATCTCTGCAGCTCCGATAATCGTTTTTCGAGGTCTGGTTGGTTCCAAATGGATGTGGGCGTGTCTGGTTGAGTAACAGGATTCACCGACGCTCTCACGTATGAGTCGAGCCCGGTCTGAAGCTTGGGGTAAAGCAGAACGAGCTTTCGTCGCAGCCGGACTATTTCTTCCTCGCCTCTCTGGAGCTCCTGATGCTTGAGGTAGCCCAAGGAAGCAAACTCGGTCGGTCTCGAGGCTGATATATTGTGGTCCCTCTTAGTTCTACTAAGACGGGCTTCTGCTTTCGTCAGCTCCCCGTAAGCGGTCGACATTTCGCCGAAGAGCTCCATTAGTAATTGGAAGCCGGGGACGCCCTTCCCACCATCGCTTCCACTAGCATCGTTTGTTGTATTAGTGTGACTCCTGGGGACAAAGTTGTCGGGCTCCCTTCCTCCATTTCTCCTAAAATCGTCTGTTGAGTCGCGCGGCAGACCGCGATATCGGTCGGCTGATCGATCGCGGTGGTCCCTACCAGCCATGGCGGCTCTGGTAGCAACGTCGGGTTGCAAGCATTCGGCGATGATTCGAAGCAGAACAAATGCCGGATGTGTTTTGTTTACGAGCGGGCGTTGACTATATTGCAAATGTGGAAATGCGCAGTCGGGAGAACCAAAGAATATAAAGGCAGCAGTGCTGGCTTGTCCCAGCACCCAAGTTACTCGACTGCCAAGATAGATGTGAGTATCGAAGTGAGGAAGATGCGATTGCAGGGTGCGTCGCGTAAAGGGAATGATCTAGTGGCGGCGAATGAAGTGGAGAGGGGCAATGGAAATAAATAAGAGTTTCAGAGCCGCGGGCGTTGTTCAATGACAGAGAAGTGAGGCGAGAATGAAGAGGGAGAAAATATCAACACGGAGTTGGGGCAGGGAAAGACAAAGAGAATATAAAAAGCAATGAAAGGCGACACAGAAAGCGGGAGAATACAGAAATCGACAGTGACACCTGACAGAGGAGAGAGTATGAGGTCAGGGGAGAGGAGGACAGGAGAAAGAGAAAAACATAGGTAGGCAGGCTTGCACTGCACTAACAGAATGGAGCCCAGAAGCTCGGTTGCCTGCAATTGTTTTTGATTGTTCCCGTCCAGTATGTAACGTGTAGAAATCAAGTTACTGATACCAAGTGCCTCTTTCTTTTTTCTCGCTCTTCATGATGAATCACAGTATTACCACGTTGATGCATTAGTTCCTGCTTGGAGAACGAGCGAGGGTTTGGCTGCATGACAATTGCTTTATCGGTTCCCACCGAGCCTTAAAAGATGTGGACGGTTCTCAAGGATACATGACAATTGATACAACAGGCTATATGATGAAGTAGATAAACATTAGTCCAATTTCTATTTCCATATATCACGTTGACTACCTTACTGAGACTTTACAAATGTGATATAGTACTATCCAGAATGTTCAGTCTGTAGATAATCCCCGTTGTAGGTAAGCACCTACCCAGTTTTCGCGTTTGGTGCTTGCCCAGGATTGGGCCGGAATGGCGCTAACTGCCGCTGCTTCGCGATGCAAGTGGGGCCAGGTACCTAGGCATGATTCCGCAAGACAAACAAGGCCTTTCTTTCGATGTCGAAAACCTGGTATGAGATACAAGATAAGTCTGCGGGAGCCACTGCTACCTCTAATTGTCCAAATACCGCTATAATATTTCTAGTACACATTAATTGATATTTTGTGCAGACAGTAGTAGTTGGTGCCTATCCAGGCAGTACATGCACGCTGCCTTCGGGGAGGTCCGTTCGAGTTCCAGCCACGACACATGTCGTTACAGGCTCCTCGATTAGATGTGGCGGTGCATGACAAAGATGTGGCGTCAATGCGTCGGCCAGCCGCGTACTAACATTTTTTTGACAATTGTATGCGAAAGGCTCGTGCAGCTCTCGCGCAATCTTCCCCAGTAGCTTCCAGCCTCGTTCATCCAGGCCTTCTTCAATCAACCACCCCCAAAACCATATACCCCAATTCTTTATATTTCGTGACGTTGCTTGCGCACAAAACGCGACAAGATGGCTGCTGTAAGTTGCACCGAATTCTCCTCTACGCGGCTCGTTACTTACATAGGCTTCAAACAATAGCCCGTGATGACCGTGTCAGACTCCAAGGACCTCCGAGGTCTCAACCTCATCGCAGCTCATTCTCATATTCGTGGTCTCGGCGTCGATGCGACAACTCTAGAGCCCAGGGCCTCGTCTCAGGGCCTCGTTGGACAAGAGAAGGCGCGAAAAGCTGCTGCTGTCATGCTACAAATGATCAAGGAAGGAAAGATTGCAGGTCGAGCGGTTCTTATTGCAGGACCCCCTAGGTACGTTGGCCCAGCCCTTCAACTGAATATGACGCGTGCTGAACTATGTAAAGCACTGGAAAGACCGCCATTGCCATGGGTATGGCGCAATCTCTCGGCCCCGACGTCCCCTTCACAACCCTTGCGTCTTCAGAAATCTTTTCACTAGAAATGTCCAAGACCGAAGCCCTCACGCAAGCTTTCCGAAAGTCGATCGGTGTACGAATAAAGGAAGAGAGCGAAATTATGGAGGGAGAGGTGGTTGAGATTCAAATTGATCGCAGTGTCACCGGTAGCGCCAAGCAGGGGAAACTAACCATCAAGACAACCGACATGGAAGCGGTTTATGATATGGGCAGCAAGATGATTGATGCCATGACCAAGGAGCGCGTCATGGCCGGCGACATTATCTCGATCGACAAGTCTTCCGGCAAGATCACCAAACTCGGCCGATCCTACGCCCGATCTCGCGACTATGATGCCATGGGCGTCGATACAAAGTTTCTTCAATGCCCCGACGGAGAGCTCCAAAAGCGCAAGGAGGTCGTGCATACGGTCACTCTTCACGAGATTGATGTCATCAACTCGAGAACGCAGGGCTTCCTAGCTCTCTTTTCAGGTGACACGGGTGAGATTCGCAGCGAGATTCGAGATCAAATCAACACCAAGGTTGGCGAGTGGAAGGAAGAGGGCAAGGCTGAGATCGTTCCCGGTGTGTTGTTCATTGATGAAGTTCACATGCTCGACATCGAGTGCTTCTCATACATCAACCGAGCTCTCGAGGACGATCTGGCTCCCGTGGTCATCATGGCCAGCAACAGAGGCAACTCGCGCATTCGCGGAACCGACTACCGTAGCCCTCACGGATTACCCCTCGACTTTTTAGACCGAGTTGCCATCATCAACACGCACTCCTACACCCCCGAGGAGATCAAGCAGATTATTTCGATTCGAGCACAAGAAGAAGAGGTTGACGTGCACCCTGACGCTCTCGCCCTCCTTACCAAGATCGGCCAAGAGGCAGGTCTCCGTTACGCCAGCAATCTCATCACCACTTCGCAACTTGTCTCTGCCAAACGAAAGGCCAAGCAGGTCGAAGTCAGCGACGTGCAACGCAGCTTCCAGCTTTTCTATGACCCTGCGCGCAGCATCAAGTTTGTAGCCGAGTCGGAGAAGCGCCTGATCGGCAACACTGGTGCAGTGGACTTTTCAGTAGGCGCTGCTGTAAGCAACGGCGAGGAGAAGATGGATCTTAGTTAATTATCATGGCGAGCAGAGCCTGGCGTTTAAAGGGTATTGGAATGCGAAGGCGGGTAAACCCGAAGAGAGGAGGGTTATTTGTACCATACTGATTTGGCGTAGAATGGGATCGAACGAAAACTAAGCTCGCAAAGGGATTACAAACCGTCCAGGTTATGTGTGACTCTCACAATGGAAACTTCGTGGTTTTGCTTATTTATGTTTACTAAATCACAGTCTGTTGACGAATACGCCTGTTCCTTTAATGGCAGAAAACGAGTAGAGCCAGAATTACAACTGGCATTGATGAGCTTTGATTTCCAACGGCTGATGCCACAGCGCATCCAACAAATATTGTAGTATACGAAAAGCAAACCGGGCCATACCAACCGTATAACAATACACGCTAGGTAATTGGCGGCTCATTTGTCCATCATAGGTGCATCAAGGTGTCGAAATGCTCGCTCATGGTTGAGGGCAGGGCTGGGCCTCAGTGGGTGTGATGTTGTAGTGCTTTGAAAAGGGATCATCAGTCGCTTCGCGCGGCACATGCTCAGCTATGCCAGCGAGACGCTCTGACTGCTCCTTGCCCCAGAACGTGGCGATGAATTCAAAAATAAGATCCAGACCAGAAGTAACCTAATGCGAGTCTCGGGTTAGACAACATGGAGCAGCTTTCGGGAAGCATCAAGAACTTACACCTGAAGAGGACCAGATTTTCCCGTCAATGACATAACGCGCGGGGGATACCCAATTCACTTTAGGCCCCATCTCCTTCATCGTGGCCCAGGCATTCTTGTTGGTCGTTGCCATGTGTCCATCCAAGACACCTGATCTGGCCGCAACACCAGCACCGGTGCAGATGGTCATCAGGATCTTGACCTTGGGGAACATCTTTGCGATATAGCTAGTAACAGCTTGCAGGTTCGGGTTTCGGGCGCCAGAACCACCAGGAACGATGAGAAGATCAAGGTCCAGCTCGTCGTCGAAAGTGTTGGTCGGTGGGACGGTGGGGAAGAAGCTCGAGTCGAACTTGTTCATAGCCACAGGCTTTGTGGTCACTGGATCAAGTGTCTCTGCTATGAGGTGAAGGTTGAGCTTCTGGACGCCGAGCGACATGAGCTGGAGAGGATCCAGAGGGCCAAAGACGTCAATCATGTCGAATCCCTGGAAAAGGACGACCCCGACAGTGCGGATCTGGGAGCCGGTGATGTTGGGAATGGCACCAGGAGTGATACATGTTGGCTCGGCCTCACGAATGAAGTTAGGGTAGGAATCGTCGTGTCTACCGATGGTTGATGCAAATGTTGTGGCGAATATGGCGAAGATGCCGGTGATAAGAGAGGTTGAGATCTTCATGATAAACAAATATGTACTTGACAACTAGTTTCGAAAGTATTCCAACGAGACAATACTCTAAATAGAGAACGTGTAAATGTTCCTGAAAGAAAAGCACAGAAGAACAACAACGACTGCATACTAAAGCGACTATCAAACATCCGTCTCTTTATATATATGCATATACGATAGTAAATTTAAGACATCATCAATTAATTCCTCAATCAATTTCGGACAAGTCCTCAATCCTTCATGCCCGTAGGGGATATCAACCTTCTCAAACCTGCTCTCGACCCGATTCCTTCATACTAAGGTTGCAACCCGTACAACGTCCTGCAAGTCCCCGACGGTATCGGAAAAGAAAAAGAAACCCCCCTTAACAGCCAATCATTGTTGAGATGCTATCACAGCTTAAACGGCTTCAAATCCTTTGTGGACATTCAAACAATGCTACGCCAACCATTAACCACCCAGACCAGGATGTTATCGAACCATAAGAAAGGCTCAGACAAGCTCCACCGCGCGCAAACCGGTTAAAGAACAGACAAGTTGCCCAGTCATATTTGATGTTTAGCCATATATAGGTATATATCCCCTTTAGGCTCATAATAACTTGAAGCACTTACTTCAACTTTAAAGTTTCCCGAAACAGCCATCGATCATTAGCACTGTTCATCGAGTCCCAGTCTTTTCGTATTAGCATCGTGAGACACTTGACGATGTAAACGCTCAGGGTCCAAATCGGTTTATGTTACATATATGTGTATTGCATGTATTTCTTGAAACTGTTAACTTTGACTACTCTCTTCATTCTTGCATTGATTGCATTAGCAAAATATCCTCTCGTCTCGTGGCTTCTCAGAGCTAGTATCTAGCCTAAATTCGTACATCGTTATTAAGACTCATATTGGGTATCCTACCATGCCAACAGAGCAAACCCCTGTGTTCAGCTTCTTGTTGAAGCCTGTTCGCTGCCAAAAGGGAGACCGTTCATTCCACCAACGCCGGTACACACCGAGAAATGGCCGCCCATCTCCCTTAGTCCAAACTTGAAAGAATTATCCACGCCGCATGTCTATAAAATTGTACAGCACGCACCATCTCCCCAGCTGACCAAGGAGGCTCATGGGTGCTCTTCCAGAGTGGCAATCTGAGCCTCCAAAGCTTTGTTTCCTTTAAGTAGATCCTCCAGCCATTCCGCAGCCATTGCAAGCATGGTACTTTTGCTGAAACCACCACCGCGGAGTCCAGGAACAAGCTCGCATAGATCGTCGAAGCCCTCCTTGATAAGGGTGCGTCTTTTTTGCTCGCTCTTTATGTGATTTTCGCGTTTCTGTTCTTCTGAAAGATTTTCTCTCGACAACTTGGCTGCGTTGACCGCCGATTTTCGACGCTTTCCGCTAGAAACCTCATTAACGACAGGTGAGGTGATCGAGCCTACACGCTCCGCCTTGGGTTTTCGCCTTCGAACAGGCTTTGAGACACCGGCCTCGTCTTGTGTCTCGTCATTTGGCGCATCCTTGCTGTTTCTACTCTTTCTCCTTTTCCTAGGGGGCGTGTTTACCTCTTGCACTTTCGAGAACTCAGATAGTCTACTATGTGGGAGTTGTGCTTTGGCTTGAAGTGGGCTGTTAGGTCGTGTGTTGCCGGCACTCTGACTCTGGGCCAGGCAATTGAGCATCTCCAATTGATCTTTAGATAGAGACTCGCTGGTTTCCTTCTCTGAGCTTGGAGTATAAGCAATTTGGTTGAAATTGGCATCGGAACCCCACTGGTACTCGATGGGTGGTACTCGATGCTGGCGCAACTCATGTGCCCCCATACTCCATTCCGGATAGTGCTCTTGCTCGCTGGCTGCTACACTGCGCCGGTGTTCTTCGCGAAATTCTTCCAATGGCTGATGACGGAGATGCCCTACTGGAGGACCTATTGGCCTTTGCACTGGATTATCCACTCCATTTGACTGATGTCGCTGGTTTAAACCATTATTCTGAACGAGAGTCGCAGCCGCAAGTATCACATCGTCAGAGGCACGCCCATGCTCGCTCTGGTGTTGTGAATGGATCGGGGGTGGCGGTGGAGGAGGCATCATGTGGGATCCCATGGATGTTAAGCCGTGAAATTCATGGATGTTATGAGAAAGCCCTTGCGATGACGGTTCGCCTAACGAAGATCCAGGTTGTTGGCCAAACGAAGTACTAGATCCCATAAACTGCGGAGGAAGATCAAACCAATTTTCGCTGAAGTGTAGACCCTCGCCGTAGGATACGTTGTAATGATCAGTTGTCATGTCGTCGAAAAAGGTTGAAAGGACTTTGTTGTCATTTTCTGATAAGAGAGGAGCACCAGGGGCGGGCTCGGGCGGATCGGCAATAGGAGGATCTTGGTCAGAAGCCATTTGATCTAGTAGAGATTCGAGTCAGCATCTCGGTCTCTGGCTCTGGCAGAATGCTTGGGCAAGTAATATACGTACAGCCAAAGGGCCCAAAAGGGTCTGGGGGTGGCTGCGACGAACCCATCCTTGGAGCGTGCTGTACGACGAGCATGGATGCGCCTTTCCTTGTATTGGGTTTCTGTTGAGAATACTGGCTTTAAGATTTTGGACCAGCTAATAATATTGGTTGGCGTGGTGTTGATACCCAGCGCCTTCGAAGACGGGGTAGCAGGCCGTAGAGTTGTTCGTCCGATGTCAAAGGTAGATGCAGGTAGAAATTGAACCAGTAGCTGTCTAGTATACAGCAGGAGGTCGACGAGAATAAGACCTCAGGATGGCTAGCCGGGATTCGATTCGCTGTGCTTGAAGCATAAAGGAGCCACTGGCGATACGGGCTGTGGGAGCGCTGGAAATCGAATCGCTGGTATGTAAGGGCAAGCAGATCGAAATGCTGATGTTGAAAAGAATGATTCGCAGGTGTTTGTAAATTTTGGGTGAATGTATATATCAAATGCACACTCTCGTTGCATGTGCTTTTCACATAAACGTCGAGCAACTGTAGAGACGGTTAAGCTGGTTCGGGAGATGACTAGGAATACTGTGGTTTAGAGCATGTCGAGGTTGAAGCTGAAGAGAAATCGCCGGACTGTATGATTGCAGAGCTGTGTGGTTTTACTCAAAAGACGGAAGTGAACAAGAGCGACAGGGGACTAAGACAACGAGTTTGAACGGAAAGTGCTTGTGGTGAAAGACGTGCATCAATGCGTCACATCACACCCGCGTCCCAGATGAAGGAGGACAGACAAGGAGCAACTAGGGCCCGGCTTCTTCTGCTCGGACCTTCATAGGACAACACTTGTAATTTGGCCTGGAAAGGTTAGAAAATACCTTGCAAAAAAGGTCAAATGGCAAGTAGTGGCCGAGAAGAGGATGGGAGGGTTGGGAAGGAGGGTGGAGGTGGTGGTAGTGGTAGTGGTGGTAGTGGTAGTGGTGGTGTTTAACTACTAACCTGGGTATGTTATGTACAGTAGTCTACTAAAAGTAAGTAGGCACGGCACGGTAGGTAAAGTGGTTTAGGTAGGCGCAGACGGTGTTGGCGTCAAGTTGGAGATGGAGATGGCGGGTGGGGAGTCCACCGTGACTGCCCTGCCCGCGTGTATGTAGGTAACGGCGCGGAAGGTGGAAGCCGCGGACGTGTAGCTGCTACTTGGGGGCAAAGTAGTCAAGTTTTTGGGGAAACACATTGCAAAGCGAGAGTTGAACGGTAATTGGACCCGTTGACCTAGTCTGGGCAGCTTCTCGACCGTCCCAGCCATGTGGGGTTGCCTCGGAACTTTGCACGCGCCTCTTCTCCAAGTATCGTATACCTCAGTCTGGTGTGCTTTATTTCTGCATCCCCATGCTCACCTCCCTGCTGGATCACTGTGTCACCTGCAACTTTTATCGACGTCGACCAAAGTTTTGAGCTTTTAAGAACCTTGATTTTAAAGGTATCTCGGAGAATATATCATGGATATTATTGAGAAGCCTCAAGCCCTACTCAAAGGATAAAAAAGGCCCAGTTTCCCTCATCTTGTTCAACAATCAATTCACCAGCAAAATTCACCAACACATTCGTCGCTCTCCGAGGCTCCCGGTATGGAGTCATCTTGTTATGACGTATCTTTATATCCATAATCTGCCACCCCAACTGCAGCATATGCATCTATGGGACTATCACATGCTTCGATTTCGACTTCAGATCTCCCAACAGCTCTATTCTGCGACCCAGTTGACGACGCCTCAGCTCCAGCTACCATTCATTCGCCCAGCCAAGCCTCAAAGGACAGACAGTGATCCAAGTTTTAATTGGTTCTGCCTCTGCATTTTTCGCCTGCTGGGAGGGTCGAGTATCTAGTCATCTTGGCGTAGTACCCAGCGGCCAGCAGACAGACTGACTGCAGATTGACTGCAGATTATGTTGCTGGTCACTTGACACATTAACTTACTTCTAGTCAGCGATATCATGAGGCTGAAGCGAACCAACAAAATTCTATCATCTGAATCAGCATAGCGTCAAGCATATGCACCGATGCCGCCCTTTTCCCACCGAAACTCGACAAACGCGACGGACCATATTTACTCGACTTTGCTATCACAGCCTCTGTTTTTTCTTCTCTCCCTACCGTGACTCGTGACCGCGATCGGCCCGTGCGACAAGTTATAATACTCTATGCAATATTCAGGATTAAGTCAAACAGGGGCCAAAACAGTCCAAGAAAGACCTTCTGAGAAAGGAATGATGTCGACTGAACTCATGCTTCAAAGGGAGATCAGGTCAGGAAGAAAAGCCGAAACCTGTTCGAGGTCCGAAATTTGGCGTGGGTCTTCCCTGTCGCACGTCGTTTTCGAGAACATTTCATTCCATGTGTGAATGTGTATTAATGATGATTCTAGCCTAATGCAGATAGATGTTGGCCAGGTCCTGGAGTGTCAAATTTCGTTATCGCACGCGGGACTTTGACTTGGTGCATACTACGTAGCCTTTCCTAATCTTCGTCAGTACTTCCATGATATTCTAGATTCAAGCAAAAGGTCTTGCTTTCTTGGTCTGTGATAGCATCGTAAGATTTTCCAACTCGGTCTCATAGAGTAAAATTTACGTACCAGACCCATATTGTGTACCTGCTTTCATCCTAATGAGGCAGCTGCACAAGGCACCCCTGTACCCCAGAATTACACACAGCCGCCCTGGAGCTCAGGTAGTGGGACCCTGTCGACCACATGCAAATACGCTTATGCCTGTACCTGTACCTGAAAGCGTTGGTTAGTGATAACCTCACTCACTCAGCTTGACTTAATTTTACATACGAGTATCCATCTTTGGCCTAATAACTTGATCCTCCTCGACCGTTAACGGCTACAACGTTGCATATCAGAAACTTCTTCTAGGTCCCGCACCTACCTAGACAGTCCTAAACTAAACGATTCTCTGCTCTGACTTGAGCTGAACCCCTGAACTACCGTCATCGTCATCATCAACACCAGCATCATCATCAACCCCTCCAATTCGGACGATATCCGCACAATTCACCTGAGCTTATTTCCTCATTGTGCATTTGCTAGAACGTTTCATACTTTCAGCCCATTTCGGAGTTGTTACTCAAAGAATATCGTTCCCCAGGCGAGTGAGTGTACGGTAGTTCTCTGATTACACCCTCCCAAAGATTTGCGGCTCCATCACCAAACAAAGTAACTGTCCATACTACATTCCCTACAGCCCTGTCATGGCTCATGTCAGAGCCGTTGAGTATTTCACGCCCTATGTCCTCCGGGGACGAACCGCGATGCACTTTCACGCGCAACATCTTGAATATCAAGCCGAGGCTCAAGTGAGAGCTCGGCGAGGCAACTTGAAGTCTCCACACACAACGTCAAAGAAGGAGTTATCATATCAACTCCTTATTGTTCATCTTATTAAAACAGCCTCAACTATCCTTCGTCGTCCTTGTCATCAAAAGTTTTACATCCAATCTGCGGAACATACTGTCAGTGCATCAGGTAGCGGATGTCACCGGCTCTGGGCCTTTCACCTCCCTTTTTCGATTTCCTTTACACCATCTTTACTATACTTTTCATCCTACTTGACAGGGGTAGTCCAGTTACTGACCGGTCAGAAATAGAGCACATAGAGTATCCCCGCGACGACTTTCGCCCATACCCACCTCCGAGTGCCAATTACCCTCGTCTCCGGCAGCAGGTGCCGTAGCCCTGCGTAGGATCTTCATTTATGCCGGAGCATTATGCCTGTACTTGATCTACGGCCTACCCGTAAAGGGCCCCTGAGGCTCGATTCTGTCCCCGAGATCCTCCGCCCGTTGATTCGGGCCTATCTCTTGGGCTATGCATCTGCCGTGGCGCCCCGGCTCTTGACATTAGTGTTACAGCATGTTGCTAAGAGAAGGCGCAAAGCAGCCAATCAACTCTCTCTGGACCTTGATGATAGCTCATTCTTCAAGTCTGCGATACGCATAGTGAAGACCGGATTCAACCCACAGCGATTCCCAACTTTCTGCGCCATTTTGGCCGGTGGTACTACTCTTTTGCAGGTAAGTAAAACAAGTTTTCATGAACTCTTCCAACTATTTTGCTAGAAATTGCATTCTTTGCTTCTCCGTTACTGTATCACCGTGCTCAGTTGCCAAGAATACCTAAATGAACGATATGTCATAGGCACTAGACTGAAGCTAATACGTTACAAGGAACCCTTGAAGAGTATTCTAGAGAAAACTGCCAAAGGTCTCAGTGAGGCAGGTCGTTTGAGGCAAGTACAGCCTCATCCTGGCAAAAGACTGATATCCATTACTAACTCGATCTTCTCAGACTGGCGAGATGGTTAGCTACATTCCTTGCTGCATGGTTTGGTCTGCGTCTTCTGCACTCATACGAGGGCCGAGCATATACAGAAACAGTACCGCCGAAGGAAGGATCACCCCCTGATACGGAACCTCAGACTGTCAGGTTCGCTGGTCGAACAATGGATCTAACCCTGTTTGCTGTTACTCGAGCCCTCGACGTTGTTGTTGGTGATGTTTGGGCAAGGCACAAGGCCCGCCGCCTAGCTTCCAACAAGTGGACAAAGGTAGAGCACGCACTTCTTCTGATCATCACCCATGTAGGTTTGCTAATATTCCTGATAGACCGAACGGTTCGTCTCCAGATTCGTTGACCCCCTGGTTTTCGCCGCCTCCTCAGGCCTTGTGATGTGGGCTTGGTTTTATCATCCAAAACGTCTTCCACGGAGCTACAACAAATGGATCACGTCGGCTGCCTCTGTGGACCTGCGTCTCATTGAGGCTCTTCGACGTTGTCATACAGGCGAATTCCAGTATGGCAAGGAGACGGGACAGGCACACCTTCTTCAGGGAATGTGCGTTGACTACGAGTGGCCCCTTGCCTGGGGAGATCCCGCCGTTGTTGTGCCCATTCCGTGCCAAATGGTCCATATGTCAAGCGGACCTTCGTGCGAGCATCATGCCATTAGTCGCTTCTTTCGAGCCTGGAAGTGGTCAATGGCCACGTACTTGCCCCTGACGCTTGCTCTCGCCCTACGTAACCCGTCTCACAAAGCTCTGCGTCGGGCCATTGTCTCATCTTGCCGTTCATCTAGTTTTCTCGCAACCTTTATCACCCTTTTCTACTATGGTGTGTGTCTTAGCCGCACCCGCATCGGACCCCGGCTCCCCGGTGGTACCACTATTGAGCGTCGTCAACACATGGACAGTGGAATTTGTGTTGGCACGGGTTGTTTTCTTTGTGGTTGGAGCATCTTGATCGAGACAGAAGGTCGGAGGAAGGACATTGCATTGTTTGTAGCCCCACGAGCCATGGCTACGATCCTACCTCGACGATACTCGTTGGACAAGGAGTGGCGAGAGAGGCTAGTATTCGCCATCAGCACAGCGATCGTATTTACCTGCGTTTCGGAAAACCCCGACCGAGTACGAGGTGTTTTTGGAAAGATGCTCAAAATGGTCCTCAGTGCATAGGACTGTGCGAATCGGTAGAGGGCAAGACTCTAGGGGTTTGATCTGCGGTCCTGCTACTTTTTCTTCTTGCTGTTGTTCTCGGTATATCCAATGTATGACAGGTCCACACTTTGATAGAATATTGTACGAAATGATAATGTATAATTAACCTCACGCAAACATCACACGAATCCTCTTTTTACTATAAAACTGTAACTCAATTGCCTGTATTAATCTAATCCTCCGGCCTGTCTGTTATCCCTTGAACCAAGCAACTGCTCCCAGCACGAAGATGCATGCCAACATGTCGCTTCTCACTGTTGTGAAGATTTGACCATAGCGCATCACGATTTCAATGTAACCCTTGGCGGGCTGTGGTACGAATTGCATCACAGTGCCCACAATGCCAGCAGGCGGGCTACCCCTCCTATCGAGGAAGAACCTGGTTGTGAGGAGAAGAGTCTCCGCAGTCGCAAACGTCCAGAAGAATAGCTTTTTGCGATGCTCGAGCTCCGTCTCCATCTCGGGCTCGGCGGCTGCAATAAGGGGATCCGCAGGTGTTGTGCCAGCAAGGGCGGCACGCTCACGTTCGATCTTGCTACCAGTGAAGGGGGTGAGTAGAACAATGTAGAAGCCGAGACCAATAGCAACAATGGCGTGAAGAAGGCGCCAAAGGTTTGTAGAAGCACTGCTGCGCACAGCAGTTTGAGGTACCGGTGGTCCTTGACCAGGTACTGCGCCAGGCATGCCAGGGAAAGGTGGCATGGATCCTGCAGGAAGGCCTGCACCAGCCATGAGCTGGGACATCATCTTCATCATGGGGTCTTCCTCGACGCCACCAGGAGCAGGGCTTGCGGTGCCGCTGCCATTGCCGCGCTCGAAGCCAAGCATCATCTGTCGCAACTGGTCTTCTGAGATGTTGGGCTCCGGGGTCTCGGGGGCACTCGCACGTGAAGTATCAGCGCGCTTGGTCTCGTAGTAGTGTTCTGAGATGTCAACTTCGTCGGGGTCCGCATGCTGGGCAGTCGAAGATGCTACAGATGCTGAGACAGCGGGAGCTGGTGTGGGAGCGTCAGTCGCTGTGGTAGTTGCGATAGCAGGTTCGGGTTCTATAAAATTATGTTAGCATTTGGCAATCACAGAAATATGAGAGCATGTGCATTATTACCTCCTGGAATCCGGCCCCCTAGACCGGTGATCTTGTTGAGTCTTGCGGAACCTCCAGCCTTGAGCTTTGCTTCGCGGCGTTCCTTACGAAGACGGGCCTGCTCGGCAGCTCGCTGAGCAGCAGCATCCTCTGGACTTTGTGTTGTCTCTGTCATGACTTAATACTTTTCTGGTGACAACGTGTATTGAAAGGATAAAAGTCGACCGACGTCTAGGTAGTCACGATGAAGTGGTGCTTTCACCCAAAGTGGAGTGCGGCAAGCGTTGAGTTGGGACCGACATGACAGCTGGCCATGATGTAGGGCAAATGTCTGAAACTTACCCTATACCATCTAGCAAAGGCAACTACCAACATCAATAGAAACTCTCGTGATCATAAACACTCTAGTATTGCCTTTACATTTCATACTTTATCATTTAAACGCAATTCGTTTTTCATTGTGCTTATTCGCTCATCAGGTGGTGTTGCAAATAATATGATTGCCAGTAATCCAACAATTATATAATTCAATGGCAAGTCAATTAACACGCCATGCCAAGTTCAATAATAGCTGTCGTCGTTCGAGTATTTGTTTCAATATAGTACTTTATATCCGTATTGTTTTAATGTTGCTAGTAGGGATCGCGTCAACTCAACCACCATGATCATCACATAAGTTTCAACCACCAAAAGCCTAACCAACGACAACAAAAAGCACAGGCCGTATAGTACCTGAACTGTGACAATTGCGACGATTGCTGGCACATAAAGATATTATGTTTATTCTGAATGGTTTACACGGAATGATTCATATCGAGGCAATAATGTAGAAAACACATAACAACGTTGGCATATACCTTTTCTAATCTACCAAATGTTCAGCGTGGGTGTCATCGTGAATATCATTCCCAATCATGCACCATTCGCTAAACTATTCAACTACCACAGCCCGTCATACACGTTCCATAGGTAAGGTGCAAATCATGCTGTATTATAAAAACTCTGCTCATGGTGTAGCCTTGCTCATGCTAACCAGTCGCTTGACACCAACCTGTAGTCGAATTAGTTAAACACTCGAGTCGTTGTTATCAGGGGAACTTACCATCCAGTTGCCACACTCCTCAGTCTTGTCTCGCTGAATCTCGACCTGCAGTTTGTGCGCACCGTCGTAGTTCTTGGCCTCAAGAGCATTGGCGAGCTCAGTCAATTGCTCAATTGTGTCAGGCTTGACAAGTTCCTCATTGTTGAGATGGTCAAAGAGCAACCCAAGTCGCTTCTGTGTATCCTTGACCTGAGGCGCAAAAGTCGCAGGAGCTTTGGAAGCGACTCGCTGCATATCTTGGTTCAGGATATCTACCAACCGTTGAGCGCTGGGAGGGATATGTGATCGGTCACCAGCAGGATGTCTGGCCTTGGCAGGCGCTGACTGGGGAGGAGGAGGGGTTGGTCTGGGAGATGCAGTACCAGCAGGTCCTCCAGGAGGCCCAGGTCGGTTCATAGGAGGCGGCCCGGTTGGTGGTGCAGATGGCTGGCTAGGAGGAGCACCGTATGGCGAGGGAGCATACTGGCCAGGAGTTGACTGCTGGGGCGGGGCGCCAAACGAACCGGCCGGGGGAGGACGGCTGGCGGCTCCAGGAGGCGGTACAGATCCTGGGGGCTGGTTGAATTGTTGCTGTGGCTGAGCTGTAGGAGTGGGAGCATATCGGTTGGAAGGTGGTGCCGCAGCAGGAGGGGCATTATACGGCGATGCAGTCCGTGGGAGAGCGTTTGGAATTGGCGAAGGGATTGCGCCGGCAGCGGGAGGAGGGGGTGCGTAAGGGTTGTGGCCACCGGCAGCTGGAGGGGGAGGGGCCTGGAAGTTCTGGGGAGGAGCTGCTAGGGGAGATTGAACCCGAGGGGGCGCGGATCCCTTGGGGGGAGGAGGAGGAGGAGTCGCTCCAGTTCGTTGTCCATAAGGAGAACCGCCAGGGGGCGGAGGAGCACTTGTGCCTGGCTGGCCGGGGAAAGGCGAAGTGATAGGCTGAACATTGGGCGTGCTTCTGCGTGCTGGAGGTGCCTTGGTCACAAGAGGCACGTCATTCCAGTTGTCCATATTCTTTACCTTGGCCGCAGGTGTTACCGACGAGGGAGTGGTGTTTCGAGGAGGACCGCCCATTGGGGGAGGTGCCAAAGGAGCCGGTGCACCATAACCAGGTTGAGCGGGAGCACCGTAACCAGACTGAGCGGGAGCGCCATAGCCAGGCTGGGCAGGAGCACCATATCCTGGCTGAGCAGCAGGCTGATAGCCACCTGGCGCACCATAACCGGGTTGCGCAGGAGCGGCAAAACTGTTATGTGGCTGATAAGGGTTTGTAGGGGGCTGATAATGCTGTGCAGGCGATGCAGTAGATCGAGGAGCAGCAGGGCTTGGAGCAATGTTGCTGTAAGGGTTGGCAGGACCGGAGCCGGTTATGGTTCCAGGGACAAGTGCCGGCTGAGGAGGCTGATATCCGACAGTAGGCTGAGCTCGGGACGTGGTTCGGCTTGACGATGCTGGCACTCGGGCAGCGGGCTGGGCAGCAGGCTTCTTGGTAGCTAGGCGCACGCGGTTTCTCGCCAGCTCAGCAGCAGGATAATTCGAAGGAAGAAGATCAAGATACTTCTGAGCAGTCTCGAGCTGCCCATGACCAGCCAGGATATCAGCATACTCGGTGTACTTGTTGTACAGAGTGGAAAGCTTCCAGTCCGAGTCCAAATTTGTCTCGCTATCCTGGAACTTGGTGGCATGGCGAAAGACGGTGACCTTTTCGATGAAGTTCTGCAGCGATCGAGCATGAACAGAAAAGGTAGAGTCGCCAGACTCCTCCTTCAGTCCAGCCTGTTCAGCTTCATCGAGCTCAGCAGCCCATATGGACACCACCTTCTCAAGCTTGGAACCGACCAGGTAGCAGAACGAAGCATCCTTTCGGTCTCCCTCCTCGTTGATTCGGTCACCCAGCGCCTCGCAGAGATCCGAGAATTCAGCCGGGTCGGAGAATGTGCAGAGAATAGCCATGGTCTCTTTCCAGCTCTCCAAATCGGCGTTGTAGACCACGTCCCAGAGGTTCTTTGTAATAACGGAACCGAGCAGACGCATGTAGCTTGGCATATCAGTCTTGCGCGACAGGTAGGCAGCTTGAACCTTGTCAACCAGTTCTTGACCACCACAGTTGGCAATCAAGAATGCGTCAGCAAAGCGATCCTCTTTGAGACACAGATCAGTTGCCTTGGCGAAGTTTCCAAGCATCAGGGCAGTTGTGATACTCTTCTCAACAGAAGTATCAGTGTCGCTGAAAAGATGGAAGGGGTTATCTGTCTTGGCACCCTTGGTAGCAGCGAGGTTGGACAGGAAATCATCGCCATCGCCCTCGGCGCCGTCAAAGAAGCTCGAGACACGCTTGTGCTTCTTTTCCCCGGTATCCTCGGACGATGTTTTGGTTTCGTCTTCCTCTTGAGCTTCCTCGGTAGTTTCTTCGGCACTGCCGTTGGTGAGATCGTCCTTCTTGAAACCAAGATATTCGACAATCTTTTCACGTGGGTTTTCGCCAACCAAAGTCCCCATTACCTCCCAGTCGGCCTTTTCTTCATCAGTCTTGGCATTCTCGACTCGATCGGAACAAATCTCAGTGATGTTGCCAGAAGCAATATCGTCCTGGAACTTCTGGGTGGCGGAAGAAACATCAGAGTCAACAGAGAAGTTGGTGATCGTGATCTTGGAGGAGCGCTTTTGGCCAGGCTGGGTGGCATTAGGCTTGAAGACAACGATCTTCCCACCGAAACCAAAAGAGGCACCGACGGGTCTCTCGAACCAGTTGGGGGCCTTAGCCAAGGACCACGAGGCGTCCTGAGGCTGATCCTGAGCAGCCCGGAAGAAGTCCTCGTCATCAAGGTTCTTCTCAGCTGCGGCCTTGGAGGTATCGGGGTTGGTGTTTTGGAGAGTCTGCACAGTAATTTTGCCATCGAAGCTGGCAGTCGCTGAAAGGTTGGGGTTATGAGGGTTGAAACGGGTGAGGAAAGTCCAGTTGGTCACTTCGGGCAATTCGCCGTATCGCTCGCCAGTGCTAGGGTTCCACACAATAGTTCGGTTGTCCTTGCCCGACGAAAGCAAGAGATCGGCATCTTGCTGGCACCAAGATAGAGAGAGAATGCCAGACTCGTGTCCCTGAAGTGTCTTTTCAGGAGCATTGGAGTTTCGAAGGTTCCACAACAGGATGACAGGGTTGTTGTCATCTGGGGTTGCTGTCAAGAGCTTCGTTGAGTTGTTGGGATCCCAAGCAATAGAGCTGACAGCCTTTCGGTTGTTGTTGAGAGTTAAAGAAGCCTTCTTAGTCTTGAGATCCCAGACTGTGACAAATCCGCCGTTTCCGCCGGTGGCAAGAATATGCGAGACTTTTTGGTTCCATGCGAGACATTCGATATCATCGGATCGGGCAGCAGCGTTTCCCAGTCGGAAGGGGTTATCAATATCGTTGACGTCGTAGATGAAGAGTTCTCCTTTGGCGCCTGCTGTGGCTAGAATCTGAGGCTTCAATGGGTTGAATTCTAATGTCTTAATTGGACCGCTGTGTTTTGATGTCTGGGAGATGAGGGCATCTGAATCTCCGGCAATGAGCTTCTCGGCATCCCAAAGATCCAGAGATCCATTTTCGAGGGCACCGGCGATGATACCCCGGGGATGATCCTCATTGGGAGGACCCCATGCGACATCGTAAAACCTGGGAAGTTGATCAGAACATGGTGTTTTCTATGCGCGAGCTTGTATCTACCTAGCGTCGGTGCTGATACTGGCGACAGGTTGTAGCTCGAGGCCCTGCTGTTGATCGTCTAAAGCAAGGTCCCAGAGTTCAAGCTTGCTCTCGTCTGAAAAATCGACGTCAACAGCTCCAGCACGAGTACCAGTGACTAAGATGGGCTTGCCAGCACCTGGGGACCAGGCGAAGGCGGCCGTTCGGGGAATCTCTCGAAGGCGCACCATGATGGTGATGGCGGGGAGTTGATGGACTTATGCGACGAATGTACCAGTTCAGAATAACGTTTTGATATAATGGCAAAGCTTATAAAGACAGAAAAAGGGCAATTATGACCGGGGACAAGCCATAAAGTTCACAATGAGTATGTCACCTCTGCCCGCAGTAATGCTTCAAAAGAAAGTGAAGCAAAGCGAGACCAGGTCGGTGGAGGTGCGTCTTGTAGTGGGAGGTATGATGCCAGATTGCAGGCTGCCCCGTACTTGCTCCTGAGCTCCCTATGGCCACGTCCGTGCCTCCTGAGTTGTCGAGGGGAGGTGGGGCAAAGCTATCACGTGCAGATAGCTTCTATCCCATATTCTACCTATTACCTCTAGGTTAGTAGTCAATTGCAGACAGTTTATAAGACATTATGAGGAATGAAGATAGCTGAGTCGAATAGTGACTACTGATAGTTGTTTGTAGAATGGATAATAATGGTGAAGTCAAGATGAAGGTAGCAGCAACATAGACACCCACTCGTCTGTGACTCCGAACAGATACACTCAATTGAACACCCCAATACATTAAAAAACTGAAACTTAATCGAATAACCATTTGATATGATGTATCATAACAATCTTCTATTATCATTATGAACATGGGCATGCATATAGAGCTCCAACTAATAGTTATTGTTTCACAGATACACTACGTGCTAGATCTGATGTATGTCCCATGTCAAGCCTCAAAGCCGCAGATAATAAAATAAGTTTTCTTTCATAATACCAATAGATAGTTTGAAAGTCAGTGAGAACACAAAATTAATGCTCATGGTCACCTGTTGGGCGACTTGAAGCTCAATGTGTACCGTGTAAGTCAAGTTTGAATTTCAACATCACGTGACAGTAAAGAACCTCTCGTCAATCAGCCAAGCAACATCCATGCTATTGGATAATATGAGTTCAACGCGAACGACTTGCAAACTCACTCACCACCACCTTTTTCGTTTCACCTTTCGAACTCACATTACGAATCAACTATGTCGGACGCAGCTCGATGGAAGGCCACAGTCCATGTGGGCGGCCTGTCTCAAATGGCAACTCAGAGTCATGTTCTAGACGCCTTTATCCCGTTCGGTGAGATTGTCGAGGTCAAGGTGCCAAAACCTGACGCGCCAAACTCTACAGAAGCCCATCGAGGTTTCGCATACGTCGAGTACGAGGATGCTGCAGATGCGAAGGAAGCTATCGATAATATGGATCAATCGGAGTTTTTCGGAAAGGTCCTCAAGGTCTCACAAGCCAAGGCGCCCAAGAGCGCAGATGATGGACTGGGCAGCAAGACAGCAGTTTGGGAAAAGGTACGATCTAAGTCATGTTTTTTTGTTTTGCCAACACTACTAACTAAATATACAGGAAGGATGGTTGGCTGAGCATGCAGCAGACGATGAGGGAGCAGTGGCAGATTCCGGTCCTGACCCTATGCAAGGATTGGAACAACTCGATGTTGCAGGACCAAAGCCTGAATGATGACAAAAGTTGGAGGTTATTTATCGGGTTTATTGCTGGCATAGCGAAGGCGTTTGAGGCATTGGATTCACGGTTACTGGTGGGCAAGGGTGAGATAAATATCAATCACCGAAATTCATATTTTATGCCTGACGGAGTTCCCTGCTACCGTGCTGTCCTGAAATGTACAGTACTGCCCTTCCCAGGATATTCAACCAATTTCATTCCCCGAGAGTCACTCTATTCTTCGCACAAATTTAGTGCTCCTCGCTCTCACCGTGACCGCTGTTTGCCGCACGCGCAGCAGGGCCCTGTCGAGCGAGACGGAGGTTCTTATCGACGATGAACTTGCGGGAGATGGAGTAGCCGGCAGCGCCGAGAGCGAAGCCAACAACGACAGCTAGACGGTGTATTAGAACGGATAGAACATCAATTGGAGGTTTTATGGTTTACCGAGGGGGTACAGCTCAGGAGGGATCTGCTTGAGCTTTCGGAGTCGCTGAGAGATGGTGTGGCCTTGGATCCTGTTAGTGTCCAGCTTAATTGGAACATGTGCGCATCCTCGTTCGAAGCTTCGATCCGTTCGATGAAGCTTGATGGAAGCCTTTGTGATTACGTACCAGCCTGGTCCTCCTTCTATAATATGAAACCTGGTCAGCGATTGATGTCATACTGAGCCGAGGGCTAAAGAGCTCGTTCTCTCAGCCATTGATACGGGAATACTTACGGGGACGGGTCGCAGCATGCGAGGCGTCTGCCTGAACATTCGGAGAACAGCGGTAGAACGCATCTTTGAGATGAATGAGTGGGGAGGGTCTAAAGAAGAGAGGTCCAGAGGTGATGATTCAATTGGAAATTGAGTCCAATGTTTGGAGTTGGCCGAATGAACATCTGATGTGCAATTGCGAACAGAGGGCCCCACCAGTTGTAATGGGTGCCTTACGCCATTGGCCCGGGGTGGTACAAGCCTGAGGCACACACTAAGCTCTCTCTCTTTGGAAATCGAACCACCCAATTCGAGCCTTGTCGGACAACGTCGACGCATTCACTCTCTCCATCCAAAACACACCGAGGTCCATACTCGCCGTCATTGACCAATCTCCTCTCCCTTAAGTCAATTTCTCATCAATCCATTCAAAATGTCGGACGACGGTCAGGAGCTTGTTACCAAGCCCTTCAAGTTTGTCACTGGTATGTTCAATTGTCCTTGATAATCCCGCTTTACGCTTGCGGGATCGAAAAAATGACCTGATGTTATCCCGAGGCTAACAATCCCATGCAGCTGGTAAGCAACGATCCCCGCGAACACCATCGAACTCTCGACGACGACGACATGCGAAATAAAAAACGCGACGCCGAAGAACGATGCTCAATTGCACTTGTCTCAATCGCCACGAAACGATCTAACATGTCTTAGGCACTGATGCTCGTTTCCCCAACATGAACCAGACCAAGCACTGCTGGCAAAACTACGTCGATTACCACAAGTGCATTATCGCCAAGGGCGAGGACTTTGCGCCCTGCCGCCAGGTACGATATCCCGAATAATAACACTGTCCGCGACGCATCATACTAATTGGTGTCCAGTTCTGGCTGTCTTACCGATCCCTCTGCCCCTCCGGCTGGTACCAGCGTTGGGATGAGCAGCGCGGTATGTTTAATCCTCACGATGGCAATTTATTCGGAGCTCGGACTAACGCAATGTATAGAGTCCGGCAACTTCCCCGTCAAGCTCGATGCTTAAGCTCAATCTGTAGATATGGAATAGTGGATGATGTTAGAAGATTCAGAGCAGACGCAGACACACTGCAATTGTATCATTTGTGAAAATGCTTTAAAAGCCAACCCCAAATATTGACTGTTGTGCTTTGAACTTTCCAACGAACTTGTGATGACGTCTCTTGAGTCATAGATCGTCAGATGACAATAGTTGGTATCATTAAGACTATGTAAGGCCTGATCTGAAAACGCTGATAATTCAAATTCCTATTAACGAAAAGAGTCCGTACTCCATAATAACATAAATACCTGTCGCGATTTGTCAGATACGACTGACAACGCTCAACATTTGTCTAACGTTTGGAGCATCCTCGCATATTATACCCGGTGCAATCCTGTCATTTTCCCTCATCCTCTTCATCCGAGCTCATAAATTCGTCGTCCTCATCAAAACCGAAGAATGCCTTTGCTTTACCCTTGCCGGCCTTGGATTCTTCAGCGGGTGGTGGTGTTGATTCCTTTGAAGAGGCTTCCTTATCATCATCTGAGCCAGATTGTTCGTTGCTTGGCTGTGTAGAGCTGGAACCATGAGAAGTGCCGAGTAGGTTATCTCTGTAATTGCCGGCCTTCATGGCCTCCAAAACTGCCTCTCGAGTCCTTTCACTGCTCTCTTCTTTATCCTCAACCCACTGACCGTCCAGCCGGCTTTTACTGCCTGACTTAATCTCAGCCTCCCTTTGTTCAGAGGCCTGGACGATCTGCTCCCAACGCTCACGGCGCTTCTCTTTCTCTTTCTTCTCCATTTCAGGCTTGATAGCCAGATATTCTGCCAAAGCCTTGGCCTCATTAACTGTGCGCAAGCGTCGCCCATCCAAATTTCGACTGGATCCATGATCCTCTTGGCTCTTCTTCTTGCGCGATGACATGCGACCACCTGCGGCTCTCAGCTGTGATCCGAAACCACCCTTGCCACCACAAAGGGGCACTGCGAGTCGCAAGGAAAGAAATTCATCATCGGTTGTGGAAAGAAATTCGGAAATGGGCGAATCTGATGAGTTGGGGAGTTGCTTGTTCGAAAGAGTGGTAAGAATGAGTCTTGACTGGGTTGTTGGCAGTCGGTCATCTAGGTGTTCGCGCAATTCTGTAACTGTTGTTGATGGGGACAGAGGAAGAACGAGAGTCGGTGGCAGTCCCAGACCAGAAAAGCTGGTGATGAGAACATTCAGGTTTCGCGGAGACATGATGCGAATGGTATTGAGCGTAAACGGTGAGAGATGAATGAAGCTTGTCGCAAAGATTCGCTCGCCCATCAAATGCACAGCACGGTTGCAGATAGTCTGAGAAGTTAAGTGGAACCTTGCACTGCCACTCAACCGATCTGCGCCACAGCGTCCTCATCACGTGAAAACAGCCACATCTTGCTCCTTCCCCACCCCACTTCGCTACATCTCATTTTCTGGTAGGGTTTCCGCCCACAAAAGTTGACATTTTGAGTCCTTGCCTTCGTCCCTCCGAAAACTGCCACCTTCCAACATCGACCCTTCCGACGAGCAGCAAATACCGCCACGATGTTGATTCCCAAGGCCGACCGCAAGAAGATCCACGAGGTAATAACCAATACTTTCGAGCTACGCCGCGACGATGACGGCGAATTGCGAGCTGCACAGAAACAATTGCAATAGCGCACATAACTAACAGTTTGGCTCTCAGTACCTCTTCCGTGAGGGTGTCCTCGTCGCCCAGAAGGACTTCAACCTTCCCAAGCACCCCGATATCGACACCAAGAACCTGTTCGTTATCAAGGCTATGCAGTCGCTCAACTCTCGCGGCTATGTCAAGACTCAGTTCTCTTGGCAATACTACTACTACACCCTGACCCCCGAGGGTCTCGACTACCTCCGCGAGTGGCTTCACCTCCCCGCTGAGATCGTTCCCGCTACCCACATCAAGCAACAACGATCGCACGCTCCTCCCCGTGGCATGCTCGGTGAGGGCGAGCGCGAGCGACGACCTTTCGGCCGTGGCCGCGGTGGTGACCGAGGTGACCGTGAGGGTGGATACCGACGAAGGGATGCTGGCGAGGGCAAGGAGGGTGGTGCTCCCGGCGAGTTCGCTCCTCAGTTGTGAGTTGCCCTGATGTCTGGATCGTTGAGACGAATCAATTGCTAACATGCTGCTAGCCGTGGTGGATTTGGCCGTGGCCGTGGCGCTGCCCCCCCTTCTTAAACGAACCCATTTTATCATCTAGGTGGTCATAAATGAGAAGCATGGCGAAGGGTATCGGCATGTACTCATAAAAAATGGAGGGCAATTTCTACCATGGGTTTCGCTCGTGTGACAGGGGTTGCGTGGGGGATCCGTGGGAGTTTGAGGGTTTTAGAACCTCGGAATCATTTGCATCAAGGTCAATGTTTGCCGCCGTCAAAACGAGATAATTGCTCGGGAGATACGTGAAGACGTCAATCTTTTCAGTGATGTGAGACGAGACCTAATGTTTATGCCAAACGCCCACTGAGGCACGTCTAAATGAATCATCCGTGCCGTCACCTCAGATTCCATATCTGCCCACCATGCCGATTGAGTGATTGCGGTTTTCTGATCCCGATGTGCAAGTTCGGCCGTATTGCAATCGTAAGCTGGACTGGTTTCTGTGCCTTTTAGTGATATTGACCCACGCCAAGCTTCGTAGGGAGAGGCGGTTCTGACGTAGTCGACTCCTGGGGAGCTAGGTCGGCTCATAGGCCAGGCCGTTACGATTGTTTTGTCGAAGGAGGAACTATAGAGCACAAGCATATTGGTGGAAAGTTGTTACTCGCCATTGGTAGAAGAACAAGAACAAGGGCCAAAGCTCTACTCTGATGTAAGATGTGTGCGTGTAAGCTTGAACAGTTTCATGAGGCTTCTGGCAGCATCAAGGAAGGGGCATCACGGACACGGTTGGTCTTTGTCGATGAGTAGCTGTCGGCAAGTTGCGCCAGATGCTCATAACATATAGCCTATTTTTGATCATAAGATGATTGGCCAATCTATTCGAGGCGCTGCATCACCAATACTTGTTGTGTTTGAGTTGAATGTTGCAGTGGTCAGCAATGATGACTGCCGATAGGATTGACCTGATTCTGACTACTGACTGGGCACATATCTTTGTCTAAGCCTCGTCGATATGAGTAAGACCAAAATAAAACTAGCCGATTTTAAATCCTGATACTATTTATGATACGAGCACTGCAGGATACTCGAACTTGGTACGTGAACATTGATGATGGAGAGCTTCCTGTCACTTGCACTTCTCCCACATTTAACGGCCATACAAATGGGAGAAGATGAGTTTCAAGCTCGGTTCTATTTGAGAGAGTAAAAGAGACCAATACTAACATCAAAAGGATATTTAGTCGTTCCTGGTAGCAAAATGCGCCTCGATCAGTGTGCAGTGCTGACACCTGTCGGCGCCTGCAGCTGACACTCGTAGAACCGCTATGCGTTGGGCGTCTGCGAATAAAGTTGATCTAGTAGATATATATACCCAACAACTATTTGGTTCACTCCGTCAGATGTTTTCAAACACCTCTCTCAAATCTTGGGGATAATTTTGCAATTACAAACACATCATATCCAGACCATCTGTCACTATTAAACCAACCAGGGGCACCGACGTGTTCTCCTTTAGTTACGATGAACATCTCCGACTCTCCTCTATTCAAAGAATTTGCTAGACCAATTCTTATCCCTGAGCCTCGTCGTAGCAGGGCGTTTTACTCACCATTGATTATCGTGGATACTTTTGTGCAGCATCTCCTCGACACTGCTAAACTTGAAACAACTCAGTTCAAGATCAGCAATGCTACCGAAAAGTGAGTTGGTGAATGGACTAGCTGTGTAGTTTGTGGCTAACTGTCCCGTTCATAGGTCTTTCCATCTTGCCGTCCAAGGGCGTCTTGTTGGGACAGGAACCATTCCCAGTACTATCGAGGCCATGGAGGCCACTCTATCGTTCAACGGATCCAGCTTCGGAAAGGTCAAATTGCCACAAATACAGACGAGTTACTGGGGCACGGATTTTACTGTCCAGGAGCAGCGCGTGGATATATCCAACCACGCTACATACTGTCACTTTATTCGAAGTCTCATTGTTGACAAAGACACTTGTCTTCGGCTTCAGAACAACGAGTGTACCATACGGGCGCTGAGAACTTCGTCAACATGCAGCGTGCACATCGATATGCCACTACAAGTCGTGGACGGGCCACATCTGGTCCTCAAGAAGGTTTCGCGCTCGGGAAAACATGTCAAAATGGTACTTAGTTCGAGTTACTCAGGCCCAGTGGAAATCAGTCATGGGCTGTGTCTCTTTGAGCTTCGGACTGGCCCTGGAGAAGTATTGGCAGAGTTGAAGGGAGACTTGAATATTTCCCAGAGCGAGAATGAGCTTGTGCTGCACGGTACAGCAAATCATGGGGTGATACCTTCGCAGATGGTCAGGCTAGTAGGAGTTGGGGTGGAAGAGGACAAAGGATCATGGCTTAGTGAGACAATCAGAGAAGTTGACGTTGTCTTCGATCTGGAGCCAGAACAGGCAGAGACGCTGTGGTTTTGATATGTGGTTGGTTCGTCGACTTCGATTGAGGTCCGTCAAGGCTAGATACTGATCGCTTGGTGATGTTGCTACATGGCATATACTATGTAGTAGGGATTCCCGGGTTTGTAATTTCAACGTCAGCGGGCACATGAATGCTCATTAATTGGTAACCATTTACGAGAAAGGCTTAAATTTAGGTTATGACCAGGGCACTGATTGTTGGTCGGTTGCCCGTTTATCTGTGCCAATGTTCATCCTTCCTATTCGCAACGATGAAAAGAATGCAGTAGTGCTTGAAGAATACGAATTGTTCAAGTCTAATATGCCTTGGATCCGTTCATACTACCATGCAACTGAGCTAACGATTTAAGCGGCTGCTGCCACCCGCCCTTAAGACAGGGACCGTTTGCGGGAACTAGGTAGGTAAACCGTGATCCTTGTTTGTCTTTGGAATGGAATTGAAGCCATGGACGTTTTCGAGTTACAGAATCAGCTGCTTTTCAGGTTGATACGAGTTACTGGTGAAGTCTTCTAGACCATTAAAAGATGGGATAGAATCTGGGCATATTGTTTGGAGTTAGTTGAGCTAAGCAAGAACTGATATAATGTGACAACCATGCTACATAACACCAGATGCGGCCATTGACCTCACGATCATTGGACAGGGCTAATAATAAAGAGTCCTACCCAACCACACCAATACGAGATTATGAAAATCGTGGTAGATTCAGGTGGTTCGAATCACGTTTCTAATTGCGGTAAAGAGAGGACCTGCCCTATTGACAACCACTTTTGAGTCTCTCTTTTGCCTACTCCCCATTCCTAAGTGGCTACTCTAAGCCATGATATTCTCCGTATCCGTCCAACTTGTTGCCCGGCGTCTAAATACGATATTCGATTGGAGACCCAAGACATCAAATTCACCCTCGTGGGGAGAGGGAGAAGATAGTAAGGGTTTGGATGAATTCGTCAGGAACAAATTAGGCCAAGATGAGCGGGAACTCAAATTCCGGCGGCCGCGCGTTGCATTTATTTACGGCTATTCAGTTAATTATGATCGATTGTCAAACTATGGACCTCTTTCTACCCCATGCAATGCATGCCTGACACGTAGTATTGCACCCGTATACAGTCACAGCACACTTATCCAGGCTGTCTACATCATATGCATCTCTGTATAAACCGGGCTTGTCTTGTTGCACCAACCGCAGCCACAGGCTTTGGCCGCATTCATCATCGTTTGTCATTGTTCCACAGCTCACTCGGTAACCGATTATTATTTTGATTATTTTTTCCCCTTCTCTGTCATGCCCCAATAACAAAGCATGTCTCTGTTTGGCCGAGATCCTTGAACTGAATTGGGCTGAGCTGACTTTGGCTGAACTGAGCTGAGCTCGTGTCAACGCCAACCTGGAACATCCCGACTTTGGAACATGTTTAATCATGCTCTATTGGAAAAGCCCGTCTTGGACCGTTAGCCAATCTATTTCTTCTTTCAATATTCTTTCCATCTCTGTTTTCCACAAATAATTGCTTTGTACACTGCCTTGGTACTATTCAAAGCCCTGAGAAGTTCATCTCGTCAAGTATTCCTCTCCTAACAGTCAATCAATTATTCCCGTTATTGCAGTAGCAACTTCCCTAGCAATGGCTCCCTGGTTGAGTCGTCGTGGGTCCCAGCCCAACAACAGCAGCAACCTCTCTAATAGTGACCTCATTACCCGAATTCATAATACGGCTTTGCATACGCCAACGACGTTGCCAGCGCTTTACTCAAACAACTTACAGGCAGCCTCTAACGGCAACCGCTTCGAGCTCTCCTTCTCCAATAACAACAACGGCGATTCAAGTTCCGACGAATCCGACTTGCATCCCTCGAGACCTTCTTCCTCCAGGCCTCAGCGACCTCCACATACGCGCTCTATGAGCCAGCCCTTCCCTTCCCTTTTCAGTAGCAAGAAAAAGAGGCAGAACTCGGTCGGCGCACCACCGCCCGACCTAGGCTTTGCAGATGATGATGTCGTGATGCCTCGACAAGCGCCCAAGACTCATGCTCAAACCCCCTCGCATAACGGAAATGGCCCTGCAGGAAACAAAGATTTTGCGACGGGAAATTGTATGACATGCGGATCGCTAGTACGCTGGCCAAGAGACCTCAAAGTCTTCAAATGCACCATCTGTACAACAGTCAACGATTTGGAACCTCTAGGTGTAGACCATGATGGCTCTAAGCCGCGCAAGGACGCGAACCATGGCCCTTCTCAAGCCAATACACCACGAGGTAAGCTAGCACAGAGTAGCGGAGAGTCAAAACTAATAAAGATGCAGTTACGCATGTCTCCGTCGAACATACAAAGCGACTTGTCAACCAGTCAATACAGTCCTATCTAACCAAGAGGCTGCATCCAATCCCCAAGCCTCCAACCGAGCCACCACCAGAGCCTCCTGTGCAGAGCAAGTTATCGTTCAGCAGTCGGATGCAAGCTACTAGTCGCAATCTTTCACCTATAGATCCGAAAAAGGAAGCCACACTTTCTTCCAAATCCCCTGCCATACAAGTCTCCCATTATACGTTTGACGAGGAGCCGAAGCTACGGACGAATCCTGTGCGGACAAACTCTTCGCCAATGCCGCGCTCGCCTTCCTCTTCTTATTCAGACAGGCCGCCAGTACAGAAGATGCTACAAGACAATGTGCCGAGAGAAACACGAAAACCTTCGTTAGATATATCTGAGAACGACCCGAAAAGGATCTTCAAGGCCTTGGAAGAGTATGTGGTCGCATGTTTTGGTTCGTTCGAGTGTATCAATTCTTCTTTCTCGACACAACCTCGCCCTGCGATGAGAAATGCAAGTGAAGCAACTCGTCGCAAGCCCGCGCCACCCGATGAGCCACGGGAGCAACGAGGGCACCGCCGCGTCCCCTCAGAAAATCATGCTCTTCGCGAACAGCGGCAACAGCGGACCGCCCCTCCAGTAGAAGACAGCACTTTTGATATTGACCCCAAGATGCTGCTTCTTGGCGATTTCGCTGAGAATGGAACTTGGTGGATGGGGAACCAAGAAGAGTCACGACCTCGAAGACCTTCAGCACACCGAGTCGACCGGAGTCCCTCCAATGCGACGGTCTACACGAAGGCACCACAGCTGAACTGGGGCGACTTGATGGCATGGTATACGGCAATCGTGAGTCCTGCCAAAGGATGGTTTGCGCTTTATGAAGAAATCTGTCAAGAACAGAATTTCCAAACGCCCCCACAACGTGAATTGCAGTCGATAGAACGAGAATTGTTACAGGGGCAGGAACATGCCAGAAGAGTTTTACTAAAAGCAACAGAGATGCTTCTGAAACGACCCGGAAGGCCACTGAAAGATCCCACGGATTTGCGTTTCCTCCTCGTAATTATTGAAAATCCTCTCTTACACGACAACGAAAACCTGTTTCGCGGAATCATACAGCCAGAGAACAACTCACCTTCTGGGGCTAATTTCGCTCGATCAAGAAAGGGCAGTGTCCCTGAAACTGGCCCCTTGTCTGGACAGCATTCTGGAATTATCAAGCGCATAGTAGGACTTATATCCAACTCGTCACCTGAGTGCCATAACCAGTTGATTTCCTGGTTCGCTAGGTATCACCCTTTTCGATTTATCAGAACAAAGGAGATTGCATCGGGCTTTCTGACATATCGTATGATACGACAAAGCGGAAAGAAACAAGAAGTCAAAGTAGATATCACGGCCGGACTGATACCACAAATGCAAGAAGGGCGCTCAGGAGCCTACCTTTATGACGAGATCAACCGGTCGACATCATCGAAGAAAGCCAAGGAGCCGGAAAAGAAGATCATGTATGGTGAAGACTGGCAGATCAGAGCTTCTTCCCGGGTTTTGGCGCTTCTTTTTACCGCCAACAACTTGCCGCACAATCGAAAAAATGACGAGACTTCCTCACCGTCTCGCGAGAGATGTACTGGCGCACATGCTCATGGCCAAATACTCCCAACAAGCGACTTTTACAACTCAATGATTGACTACACCGACCTCGTTGCGGACTTTGAAAACTGGGAATCTCGAAAAAGCAAATTCACCTTCTGCCAGTATCCGTTCCTGTTGAGTATCTGGGCAAAAACCCATATCCTGGAACACGATGCCCGTCGTCAAATGCAGAGTAAAGCGCGAGATGCCTTTTTTGATAGTATTATGAGTCGGAAAGCCATCAACCAATTCCTCGAGTTGAACGTTCGCCGTGATTGTCTTGTTGACGACAGTCTCAAGGCTGTCAGTGAGGTGATTGGGAGTGGGAGTGAAGACATCAAAAAGGGTCTCCGCATTACCTTCAATGGCGAGGAGGGAGTTGATGCGGGCGGTCTGCGGAAAGAGTGGTTTCTTCTTCTTGTCAGAGAGGTTTTTAATCCCGACCATGGTAAGTTGAGCAATCCGACACTCCAGTACTCGAACTAACATTTGACAGGGTTGTTTCTTTACGATGAGGACTCGCAGTATTGCTATTTCAACCCAAACGCTTTTGAAACATCGGACCAGTTCTTCTTGATCGGCGTTGTAATGGGACTCGCCATTTACAACTCGACCATTCTTGATGTGGCACTGCCACCATTTGCATTCCGGAAACTAATTGCTTCTGCCCCTACCCACGGTACTGGAGCATCGGCTCATCCAAAGCCGCCAATGCGTTATACATTAGAAGATCTTGCTGAATACCGACCTCGACTGGCTCGAGGACTCAGACAATTACTTGAATATGAGGGGAACGTGGAAGAGACCTTTTGTCTTGATTTTGTTGTTGACATGGACAAATACGGTACCCAGGTCCAGGTTCCGCTTTGCCGAGGAGGTGAACGAATTCCTGTCACTAACAGCAATCGTCGAGAATATGTGGACCTCTATGTGCGCCATGTAATTGACGTGTCTGTGACAAGACAGTTTGAGCCCTTCAAGCGAGGCTTCTATACTGTGTGCGGAGGTAATGCTTTGTCCCTATTTAGACCAGAAGAGATTGAGCTTCTGGTACGAGGCTCAGACGAAGAACTCGACATCAACTCACTCAGGGGCGTGGCCGAGTATGACAACTGGGGCAACAAGAAGTCGGATGGCTCTGAGCCTGTCATTGACTGGTTCTGGGAGACGTTCCAAGAGGCTACGTCTCAAGACCAGCGCAAGCTTCTCTCGTTCATCACCGGCAGTGATCGAATTCCTGCCATGGGTGCTGCTGTACTACCAATCAAAATTTCTTGTCTGGGCGAGGACGAAGGCAGGTATCCTATCGCTCGAACATGTTTCAACATGTTGTCTCTCTCACGGTACGCATCCAAAGAAAGATTGGAGAAGATGTTATGGACTGCTGTGCGTGAGAGTGAAGGTTTCGGAATAAAGTAAAAAGATACACTTGATGAGGTTATGACAAGGAGTCCATTTCACATACGGAGTTTTAATAGGTAGATCCATGGGTTTGGGGATATAGATCTATAGGAGAACCTCGGAAATCCTGAAATAGAAACTGAAATTGTTCGACTTACTCGACTACGGGTCCTTGACATCAGCACCGCCAAATTGTAGAGAACACTTATAAGTAAGTATCTTCTCAAAGTCATTTAGAATGTAATAGTATGAGAATGAACAAAAACTTCTTCAAACAAAAATGACTGGTAAACTTTTTTATATTTCCAAGTAGTACACCTGCCAGTTTATGTGGCATAAAGTCATACAGATTTATTGTACAGCGTAGTCCCTCTTTTCCTACAGGAAGTACATTTACGAGCCTTCCTCCTCCGCAACACCACCAGCAGCTCGAGCTCGCTTCAACATGGCCTCCTCACGTTGCTTCTCCTCCCGCAGGCCTCTCATGCGTGCGCGGTCGACCTCGGCCTGCTTAGCCATTGCGTTAATCTCCTGCAACTCGCGAATCTCCTCCTTCGTAGGCTTGAGAGGAACTGCGCGAGTCTCGGCGAGCACAAACTCGAGGATGTGGGATGAGTGCTTCTCCGTCATGTCGACTGTGATGATCTTTTCGTCGGCATCCGCAGGCGTCGCCTTGGATAGGTTGCTGCGTGATGAAGCGGGCTGGGAGCGGGTTTCTGGTGCGGGAGTAGTGGCGTCGGGCTTGCGGAGGTAGATGGAGAGTGTGGGCTTCTTGTTATTTTGGTTGTGTCGGTTGACGATCATGGGGACCGATGGGTTGTGGTACTTTAATCGGGGGAGGTTCTCGCGCCAAAACTTTCTATTTCAGTGTATCAGTTGGTGTGTAGCTGAGTGCGATATATGGTAACGAACTTGGCACCCATATGACCATTCTTGAAACTCGTAGCAAAGTCCATATGTATTCTGGTCACTTCTGGGGGAAGAATTGCTGCGCCAGGGCCAACCCTTAAGGAAACAAGCTGTTTACATCGTGAGCATTGGATCGTATGTCGTCGATTGCGGAGGAGAGATATCTACCTTCTATACAAGTTGTTAGCCATGGTCATGAGAGAGTATGGAGGAATTGACTTGCCCTATGAAGCTTGTTGTAACGCTCACCGAGAGACCTCATCTTGAACTGCGCAAACCTTTGATCCGTAAAGGCGTTACGCAGGTGTCTCCAAATCGAACCAGTTCAATAGTCGCAATGCCTCGAAAAGTCGACGTCTCTAGGCCCATAAAATCATACAGACCCCTGCGAACGCTGAAGCCAGCGGGCCGAGCGTTGACCCGGAGGGACAAAATGGGTCCACTTTTGACATGCCGCTTTACATGGCCTAATAGCGGCAGAGCCGAGAATCATTTCCTAGGAAATTTCTGGGATAATCTGTGTAAGTCAACTTTTTTTTAGTTGCGACAACTCGAAACTCGAAATTTTACTACGGAGGAACGCAATGCACCGCGCATTGTCAGCTCGATGGCTCAATAGGGCACTCAGTATCGGTGAAGCTTCTGCTTCATCCAGTGTCCCTTTATATTTATGTCCTGCTGTTGGAGCATCAAGTCGAATTTATAGGACGCCAAGAGCAACGCCTTTGCAAACCCCAGTTTATACTCGACGATTCAACCATACCGAAGCGACAACCACTCAAGAAGCACCTATCGAGACCATTGAAACTCCTGAAACTATCGAAACGCCTTCTATTTTTAACCCTGAGGTCCCAAAGAGAAAATTGCCGTTGAATTGTACCGGATGTGGCGCCTTTACACAAACGAACGATCCACAATCACTGGGTTACTTTGACCCGGAGAGTAAAAGAGTCAAAAAATGGCTAAATCCACGGTCTTTTGAGCGTCAGCAAGCGCCAACGCAAGAGGATAAAGTCATTGGTGACGTTCTTAAGAATTTGGACAAGAGTCAAATAGAGGCTCTTGGAGTTGACCCTTCTCTCTTGATCGCTGGCGCTGAGAGAGAGGGTCCCACTCCTCCCAGTATGTACCACGAACGCTAATAGACAGCATGGCCATGAAAGCTAACATGGTGGCAGAAGCACCTCCTCAAGAGAAGCAGCCCGTATGCGACCGATGCCATGATTTACAACACTACAGCACAAAAAGCGATACAGCAAAGCTCCCCATGTATCACCCTACTGTCGAGTCGCTGCGCGAAACAATCGAAGAGTCACCACACAAATACAACCACATATACCATATCATCGACGCAGCCGATTTCCCCATGTCGCTCATCCCTCGGCTTAACGTTCTTCTGGGCGACATCCCCATCAGAACCCGCAACCGACGATCGCGAGCCAGCAAGTTCCAGCATGATCGCAAGACAGAACTCAGCTTTATCATCACACGAGGCGATCTTCTGGGACCCAAGAAAGAAATGGTGGATACCATGATGCCGTACCTGCGTGAAGTGCTGAGAGATGCTCTGGGAAGACTCGGAAGTAGAGTTCGTCTTGGTAATGTCCGATGTGTTAGCGCAAAGCGGTCTTGGTGGTGCAAGGAGGTCAGGCAAGACATCTGGGAACGTGGAGGTGCGGGTTGGATGGTTGGAAAGGTCAATGTGGGTAAGAGTCAGCTGTTCGAAGCTGTATATCCCAAGGGCAGGATGGGACCAGTGACTAACAATGGGCGAATATCGACATATCCCCGAGAAGTCCTGAACGCAGAATCGATTGCTGCAGAGCCTATTCAGGACAAGGATGTTGATATTGGAGACTTGTTGCCACCTCCTCAACCACCCAGGAATTATCCCGACATGCCTCTGGTATCATCTCTGCCCGGTACAACTGCTTCTCCTATTCGAATTCCATTTGGAAATGGAAAGGGCGAGTTAATCGATCTTCCTGGCTTAGCACGCAGCGACTTGGAACTTTTCGTGAAAGAGGAGGACCGACAGTCGACGATTATGAAGAGCCGGATTATACCTGAGCAGATCTCCATGACTCCTGGCAAGTCGCTTATCCTTGGTGGTGGTCTAATTCGCATCACACCCAAGGATCCCAATTTGGTAATCTTGGCTTACAACTTCACGCCTCTGGAAGATCATCTCACCCAAACCGACAAGGCCATTGCTTTTCAGAATCAGACAAGGGAGTCTGCTGGTGTGCCGAGCATCATGCTTCCCGGTATCGGAGACAAGATGAAGCATGCTGGAACATTCAAACTGTCGCACGATGTCACAAAGAAGAGAGCAGGCCCTCTTACAAGGAAAAATGCGATCGGTCTTAATGTCGACAGACTGCCCTTCCGAGTTTTGTCTACAGATATTCTCATCGAAGGTGTGGGCTATGTCGAGCTTGTCGCACAAGTCCGTGCTCGCGATGTCGCTCTCAAGGTTCTCGACCAACAACAACAACAACGAACTAGAGTCGACGAGAATGTTTGGGAAAAGCCAGTTGATACTTCTGACCCTTTCGCCGCCATGAAGTTTCAACGAAGAGATACAGCGCCGCCCGTTGTACAGACGAGGCGCAAGGAACCCGAGCCCCCATTGGATCCTGGGTGGCCAGCGGTTGACGTCTTTAGCCCTGAAGGTCGGTTCATCGGTTCTCGCCAACCTATTCACGGATGGTTGAACAACAAACCCCGTGTGTTGAAAGAGCACAAGAAGAGCAGACCTCGAAGGAGTATGAAGGGTGCGAAAAAGAAGGTCAAGTTTGAGAAGAGGGCAGCAAACTAAGTACTGTCATGATTTTAGCTGTATGATGAATGAGTGTAAGATTTGACGTTGAGTATCATGCCTACATATTGTATACCACTAGAAGTATAGACTGTACCAAAATCTTGTATACCATCGATTCACAAGAGACGCTGATGCTGTTATTGCTCGGGTGAGAAGAAGTTGCAGTTTGCTACTTGGCGCCCAGTGATGTGCATGTGAATGATGTGTTGAGTCACCTAATTGATAAAGAAGTTGCATGACGTGGGGCGAATCAACCCCGGATTTTTCTTTGCGCCCCTCCATCGATGATCACTAAAATCCGATTACAATTCATTCCTGTCATTTGCCAGACGTTTCTACCATCACACGCGTGATAATTACGATATCTGCTTCCGGGCAACAACTTAAGAAAACAACAAAAAGATCGCAATACAACCAGCACAAACATATTACACCATGTCGCAACGACAGCAACAACGAAGCGCACCAGCGCCCTCACAAACACAAACTGAAACCCCAACACAAACACCAGAGACGAGAGAACAAGCTCCTCAGATTCTGCGGCTCCGGGGTGCGCATACCTCCAACGGACGATCTGTGCAGTGGGCAGAGGATGTAGTAGACAACGAAGGTCTAGGACGCAAGAGTTCAAAAGGCAAGCAATACGGATTACGGTTTCCATAAACACAGGCTAACAGACACGTCAGTATGTTGTATTTACCACAAACCCAAGGCTGTCGATGAGTCCAGCGACGAGTCTTCTTCAGATTCTGACTCCGACTCGGGGTCTGATCGCGACGGCGCACAACCAGCAGGTGGCAAGCGTCAAGGCTGCGGCCATGGGCATGGGCATAATCACGGACGAGGACGAGGAAGCGGAAAGGACAAAGAGAAGAGAGCACCAAGCCCAAATGCGTACGAGAAAGTGCCCAAGCCGAAACCCAAGGATGGGTCGTCGGAAACCAAGCCTTAGAACAAAGAGGGCGGCGGGTTGTCGAATAAGAAGGACAAAGAAAGATGAGCACGAATCATGATGATATGAAATAGATGCGTTATATGGCAGAGGAGGGGTTCTTATGAAGATTTAAGCGAGCATAGAGACGATGCATCAAGTACAGCGTGACGCGGGGTCTGGGGTAATATTGTTTTATACGAGAGGGTATCATATCGCATTCCCTTTTCGCTTTCGAGTGTTGGTCTTTGAATCATAAATTCCTCATTACTCTGCGCCTTCGATATCCTTTTTCCCACTTTCGACCACAAAGTATCTCCCTGCTGTCTTACTCGCTGTACTCAACGCATCCCACTTCTCCGCATTGGAATCAATTTTTTCCCTCACTCTCCTTGCCCGCTGGTAATGGCCTATGCGAACCTCTCTGTCCAGTGCCTCTTGTAGATCTGCAAGCCCAATCGTCACCTCTTGTCGAGCCTCTGGTGTCTCATCGCGGATCGCTCTCAGAGGCTCGACGCCAGTTGTGTCAACACGCTGCACTGCACGAACGAATTGCAGCTGGCTTTGGAGAGTGTTGATCATAGTGGCCTCATCAGCGGACGTGGTGGGAAGTGGTAGGGCTGAGAGGCGGAGGAGATGGTGCAGTTGCGAGGGTGTAATCTTTTCTGCTGGTTCCGAAGATGGCGAAGAGGGGAGAAGACTTCGGACGGACCACGTAGGCTTCTCGAGAATTGAGGCGGCGGTAGATGATTTGGTAGTAATTGATCGAGTTGTGGTGCTTTTACTCGAGTTTATAGTGATAGTGCGCCGAAAGACGAGTCGACAAGAGGCGCAGATTGCCATTTTATTTAGCTGACCTCGGTATATTCCCTCGTATATTCCTCGAAAGGTATCCTTTATATGTGGCGGTGGATCGTTAATTCAGTCGATGGTCAACATGAAATATTGTCCATCATGAAATCTTCAATCTCGAACTGTAGCGGATACGCTACCTGAGATGTAACAGAACCTAGCCTGTGGCCCACTAAAACTGCTACAGTACTGTGGCTCAGGCGACCCCCGTCGTCATAGCTCAGCCGCCAACCACGCCGCAACACCAGTCGACATCTTTACTTACAACCATCAGTCAGCTCTTGATAACTTCAACGTGGCACTTTTTCACCTTTTTTTTTTCATTACAACTCTTCCTTGATACCCCCTTATACGAAATCTCACAATCATGGCGCAAGACCCTCGAGCTCTCCTCCAAAAGGTTCCGCAGCAACCCCTCCCCCGCCTTGATCCGTGTCTTGACCGTTAGAAACGATCTTTTGCTGACGCATCGCAATGTTCAGGCTCAGAAGCAGCTCCAGAGCGCCGGTGGTGGCTTCAGCTTCTTTGGAGGGCGAGAGGATAAGTACCAAGAGGCTGCCGATCTCTTTACCCAGGCCGCCAATGCCTTCAAGATGCAACAACAGAGTATGCCTTTTTCCGCTTTGTCTCAACATTTCCATTCTGAAACGGAAGCTGACGATGTGTGACTGTAGACCTCGAGGCCGGAAAGGCTTTCGAACAAGCCGCGCAGGTCCAAACCGATAAGCTCAAGGAGCCCGACGATGCCGCCAACACCCTCGTCGATGCATTTAAGGCCTACCGCAAAGACGACCCACAGGCTGCCGCGAGATGCTTGAACGTTGCTGTCGATCGATACTGCGCCAAGGGCAACTTCCGTCGCGCAGCCTCTCACAAGGAGAACCTTGGTGAGCTGTATGAGGTGGATCTTGGTGATGCGAAGAGCGCGATTGAAAGCTACGAACTCGCTGCCACTTGGTACGAGGGCGATAACGCAGCTGCGTAAGTCAGACACACTGGTTCTGTTTGCATATAATACTGACCAAAAAAAGTCTTGCCAACAAGCTATGGCTCAAGGTTGCCGATGTGGCCGCCCTCGAGGGTGACTACTACAAGGCCATCGAAAAGTACGAAAAGGTGGCTGAGCAGTCAATCAACAACAACCTCATGAAGTACAGCGTCAAGGACTACCTGCTCAAGGCAGGCATCTGCCACCTTGCCAGCGGCGATCTCGTCGCTGCTCAGCGCGCCCTCGAGAAGTACCGCGATATGGACCCCTCATTCGGCGCTCAGCGAGAGCACCAGCTCCTATGCGACTTGTGCGAGGCTATCGAAGCCAAGAGCCAGGAGCAGTTCACCGACCGTCTGTACCAATTCGACCAGATCAGCAAGTTGGATAAGTGGAAGACAACGGTCTTGGTCCGTGTGAAGAACCAGATTGAGGAGGCTGATGACGAGTTTGCGTAAAGGAATAGCCAACAGCGAAGCGTGGATTGATACGAGAATGGCATGTGCATAGCAAAGGGTTGGGATATATCAAGAACTGCAACTTGGGGCCTTGCTATCAAGAATAAGGTAGAAGAGGTGGCGAGAACGGATGAGGTATCAGCATGTCTGCTTATTATGGGTTTGGAAGTGGTCAGGTCAAGCATAGAATCAACATAACTATATGAATACAATGTTCAAAGTCCAATATCTACAGTTGAGTACACTCTTTGAGAGACAATTCTTGGCCATCACGTAGTAATCACTGACTGGATCCGGCATTCACCAAATAAGCTGGCAGGAGATGAATAAGGAGTAAGGACCGAGAAGTCAAGATAACGAGTTTAGTCATTCCAATATAGCCTCATGCATGTATATCATTTCTCCCTGCGAGAAACATATTACCCCATCACCTCAGCTTGACAAAAGCAATATACTAGACAACCCACTCAGTACTCTCAATAACCCAAAGATAACATGCGGTGCAGTTTCTTAAGACTGCCACTTATCCGTCTTAGTGGCCTTTGTAGCGCATGTCTTGGGAACAGTGTACGTGCGGTTAGGGTCCTTCTCCCAGGTGACTGAACCATCCTTCTTAACATTGATGTACTTGTACTGGATATCTTGTCCAGCAGTGAGAGAGATGGTTGCCTTCCACACGGGGTTGGAAGAGGTGTAGTCAGAGGCACTCAGAGCAACAGCCTTCGAAGTGTCCCAGTTACCAAGAGCGGGGATATTGCCAACAATCTTGATGGTCTCGCCGAAGTTGGTGGTAACTGTCTCAACAAAGGTGACAGCAACTGAAGTTGCGATAGGACAAGAAGTAGGTGAAGCAGTAGGTGAAGTCGAAGGCTGAGTGCCTGTGGGGGATGGAGCACCACCCTTGGGTGTCTGCGATGGTGGGAACGAGGTAGCAGTGGCGAGCGAGTATGAGCCTGCAACGGTCTGGGTTCCACACTGCTGAGGAACAGCAGCTGCGCCACTCGCCCAAGAAGGAGGGACAATACCGGCTCGGCGGTCAGCTGCAGAGAGGAAAGCGGCGTACGACCAGGTCAGGTCCGTGGCAGAAAGGGGACGTCCGTTGTTCTTGTCAAACTGCTCTGCCAAGGCGCCGTTGTCACCAACATACTTCTGGACGATGCTCACATATCCATCGGCATACTTGGAGACGGCATCGGTGATGCTCTTGAAGGTAGCAGAGTCGCTAGCGTAAGTACCAGTGGAGATTCCAGAGACAAGATCCTTGAAGAACGAGAGAGAAACGTCGCTAACAGTGATGGATCCCTTTTGCTTCCAGACATAAAGCGCATCGTAGAGTTGTTCGGCCGCGGCGAGGGTGGCAAGGTACCAGGGGTTACCGTTGTAGTAGACATCTTCGATGTATCTTCCAACAGATACGGCACTTCCCTGTGAGATACCCTTGTTGATATTCCATGAGCGGAAAGAATCGGTGACAGCCTTGTGGTTGGCGAGTGCCTTGTCACTGCAGGGTTGGAAAGTGGCGGCATCGCAGCTCAGAGAAGGGTCGAAGTTGTGAATAGATGTGAGGATACTGTTTGCGTCCTTTCCAGTACGTCCATCGTTGACATTAACTGTGAAATTTGTGAGCAACGTGCATGGTCATGTGCAAAGACAAATTGGGCAATACGTACTGTTGGAATCAACATATTTGCCAGAGGGAATCCAGTAGGTTTGCAAGAAGCAAAGGGCCTGGGGTGCGATAGCGGCATAGTTGTCTCCTGGCTTTCCCAGCTTCTTGGCCAGAGCGGCGCCCTCAGTAAGAGCTGCGGTACGTCTATCAGCATATGTATCACAGTAGTAGTATAGAGCTCATATACGAACCTCGGTATTGAGAAGCAGTTGTAAAGAATGAACTTCCCTTGACCTCCTCCCACAAGTCGAAGCCGGTTTGGTTCCTGTGGTTGTCAGAGTTGGTCTCAGAAATAGAAGGCGTGTGCTTACCAGTATTGGGCTACATAGTTAAGATCGTTACGAACAACAGGCCAAACAATGTCAGAAGCGGTGGAAGTGTATCCATTATCGATCAACCAGTTAGCATAAGTGATTATGGCAGTGGCTCGAAGAGCTGGGCCATCTCGCTGGGGTCGGCCTTTACAATTGTTAGTCGTGAGTTGTAAGAGCATGCATATGAATCAGCACTTACCCCAACCACCAGTAAAGGGGCTGAGATCAACCTCGTATTTGGCTTCTCCTAGACCAGAGCCGTCGGAAAGGGATCCAGAAGGGTTAGAGACTCCCTGAAGCTTGGCTTGAGATGCGATGTATTGCTGAATCTTTATCTGCAAACCAGCGTCGTATTGGTTGATGAACCTATCTATAACATACTTGAAGACAAGAGCAGCATCTCTAGTCCAAGTGAAGAAGTCTATCAATTATCAGCGATTGTTTCAAGACATCTTTATCCAAGATTGGCTTGTAAGTTTCACTTACAGTCAGGGTCATCGGTATCTGGAGATGCAATAACAACACCAGAAGCAACACCCTGGGAGTGACAACCATCAGAACCGATATTGCAGAGGAGTTGCTCAATAGCAACCGAACTCTCGGACTTGATAAAGGAATCAAGAGAAGATTGTCGTTCTTGTAAAGCCGGTCGGCCCAGGACACTTTGTAAAGCGAAGGAGCCGAAGAGGAGAGCGGTAGAAACGAAGTACATGATGGGCTGTATCAAAGAAACGGTAGAGTTGGACGAGAGTGATGAGACTGCATCTTCAACATCGAAAGGATCCATTGTCGATATTTTATAGAGAGCCGGCATGTCGACTCTGCTACTAAAATTATTCAGTACTATGAAGTCGATGATGTCTGGGGTATGATTCTTAGATGCCCAATATGGAAGGACGGAGGTTGAAGCGGTCGTGGAGAACGGATGTAGGCCTTTAAGGTATAGTGCGGTGTGGTTCAAAGGGCCGAATAATTAGAATGAGGCCGAGTTGAAGACCAGCAGTTTAATGTAGTTAACAAAAGGTGGTGTTGTTCACTATGTTCGCTGGCATCTCCTCGCTTAGAAAGACGGTGTAAGTTGGTTGCAGTTGGATCTACAGTGACCTCTCGAACCTCAATAGTCCAGTGCTCCTCTCACAGGCAACACCATGAGACATAATTTAAACAAGTCCTTTGGTTACCTACTAATGTGGTATAATCAGTAGCAGGTGACTATGAGCTCTTGTGACAGACGCCTTTCTCCAAATTGACGATGAGTTCACTAACAAGAGTGTGGGGTAAACAACCTCTAGGACTACCTCTAATAGGTAGGTAGGGGGTTTCAAGTCTGGTAAATCATCCATAACCAGTCAAACCTAACTACAAAGGTATTCACATGCCAGCCGAGCTTTGCTTTAACGATAGCCGCACCTCTAGACTGATCCTACGGTTCGTGCCGTGGTCGTCTCCCCACACTATCACAGTTTACGATGCATAGGTGCTCAACTCTACAACCCCGGATTACATCCAAACTAGGAAAACGTTACCAAATCCCCAGACTGCAAGCATCGGTAGTGGACGGATCAAGTGCGCGTGCCTTGAAGCGCCGAGTACAGCCCGAGTCTTATGCATAGAATTTGTATGGATGTCCGTACTCTGCATGCAAGTTCCGCTCGGTTATCGGCTGTTGTACGACGCCATCATTATTCAGCTTAGGAAAACCTCAATCACATCATATCATCAAAGTCCCCGACCTACCCTGTGGTCGCAATATTGGATAAGCCTGTGACGACAAAAGAACAAGACCCCAGTATCATGGTGTGCTCTAGTCGGTTCTTGGTACAAAACCCGAAGACGGGCCGTAGATGATGAAAAATGTTTTCGTCACAAGTTAGATTGGACCAGGGCAGCATCATTTATTTCTCGATACAGGTCCGGAGCCGCACTACACAGAATGAGGCCCAAATGTCAACCTTATGGCAAAAGGCATCATGCCTATGCTATGATTCCATCATGACTTCTGGAGGTCGCAGGCCAAGACTGGTTTGCAGTCGTTGCTCGGCAACCCAATGTAGGCCCGCCAAAAAAGTTTGACGACCCTTCATTCAGGCACATCGCGACAAGTGGAATTACAAGCACGAGACACAACATCACAAGCGATTTTAAGATAACAAGATATGTAGGTAGGCCATGGTTTTCCCCAACCTCACTAACCAACGGTCTCGGAAAAGGGGGGTGGAATATAGCGTCTCGTTGCAAAAGCCCCAGTACTCAAGCTGCTCCGAGGAGCAACGAATAAAGCGGCTAAGGCAACTGTTACTCTTGGACCTGTCGATAGGAAAATTGACACCATAACAAGTTGATGGCTCCTTATAAGTTATCGAGCTGCAGAGCAATCGACCCTGACCCCCGAAAGGGCAGAGGATCGCAAAGCACAGATCCGTGTTTGCTTAAGGAAGAAAAAAAAAGTAAAATTCGGGCGGCCATCGCAAGATTTAAATACATGGAAGTTTTTTCAGCAGAAGGTGGATTACATAATTCGGTCTAACCTCGGGGCTTTCCATCCTTCACTTCTGGGTCCACCGGTCGCGTACTTGCGAGTCGCGTACATTGAAAGTGATCCGTGCTCACATATGCTTAGAAAACTCAGCACTACTATCCGCAGAAGCAAGAGACGAAATAAGAATGTTAATTCATAGTGCTGTAGAGTAAAGTTATAGATCGCTTATTCTTACACCATGAAATTCAGAAACTGAGGAACTGTTTCCATTTTTACTTGTAGAAGTGGGTTGCCCAGTGTTGAATCACTAGAGAGAGGTACATATCGATACACCAGATCTTGGCCGTTCTAGAAGTATCTTATCAACACACGTGATGATAAGATTCCATGTGGGTCAACTACTAACATGGAGGGCAGGTACCTTTCTGCCTACCTCTAAAAGATAACCTCTTCATCATCGCAGACAAGATGGACGCCGCTACGATAGAAGAGACGAACCGAATCCGTATCTCCCTGGGCATGAAGCCTTTGCCCGTGCCAGGAGATAACACCACCCAAAATGAATCAATGTATGCCGATGGCGACGCGCCAAGCACCCTCGAGAGCCGACAGGCTCAGGCCTACGACAATTACAACAAAGTGATGGAAGCCGAAAAGGCCAAGAAGAAGCGTGAAGAGAAAGCTGCAGCCGTTCGAAAAGCGCGAGAGCAGGCGCAACGCAATGCAGTACTGGAAGGCAAGGGCTTCGGAGAGGCCGAAGAAGGTGGTGATCTCAGCGCCAAAGATTGGCTCATTGGTCAAAAGAAGCGACAGAAGAACATCGCCAAAGTCAGAAAGTTGGAGGAAGAGCTCGCCACTGCTGAGGCTGAAGCTGCTGCTGCCGTTCAGTATACTTCCAAGGACCTTGCAGGTATCAAAGTTGGACACGACACTGCGGGTTTCCTTGATGGCGACGAACAGATTCTCACTCTCAAAGATACAACCATAGATGAAAACGAGGCCGAAGGAGATGAGTTGGAGAACCTCGACATGCGCGAGGCCGAGAAACTCGCCGACAGACTCGACACCAAGAAAAAGAAGCCTGGCTACAACCCTCTGGATGATGATGAAGAGGGCGAGCGTGGTATTCTATCACACTACGATGAGGAGATTGACGGCAAAAAGTCTAAAAAGTTCACACTCGACACAAGCGGTGTAATTGCAGAGCTCTCAGATATCTTGGACAAACCGGTCGACAAAACAAGGAGTGGGCAAAATGTCAGTCTGGACGATATCATTGGTAAGCCACCTTTGCCCACTTTGCTCAATCACTCCATGCTAACCATTCAACCTACAGGCGATGCCCCTATTTCTTCAGACTACCTTGATCCTTCACAGATCAAAGTCAAGAAACCCAAGAAGAAGAAGAACAAGAAGGGTACCAGACAAAAGCCTACTGACGACGACGACCTTTTCCCTGTCGAAACAGAACCCGCAGGTGATTCCATGGACATCGACTCAAAGAGCACGACTATTAAGAAGCGAAAGGTAGCCGATGATACATTTGTGGACGACGACGATCTTCAAGCAACACTAGCAATTCAACGAAAGAACGCCTTGAAGAAACGCAAGAAGACCCGACCCGAAGATATTGCCAAGCTTCTTAAAGAGGACGCGGATGAGCCAGAGCCAGTGGCGGAGCAAGAGGGAGGCCTTGTTCTCGGAGAAGTCTCGGAATTCGTTGCTGGCCTGAGTAAGCCTGGCGACAATGAAGAGCGCAAGCCCAGAAGACCAAGGACTGTATCAAAGTCGCCAGAACCCGACGAGGATCACCCCATGGGCGACGATGCTCAAGAGGTCGAAGAAGAAATGCCTCAGACATCAGCCATCGAGGAAACGGAGGAGACGGGTGCCGTTGAGGAAGAAAAGGCTGTCGGGGGCGGCATGGGTGCGACTCTGGCCCTGCTCAGGGAACGCGGTCTTGTTAAAGAAGCAAAAGGCGACGAAGAGTACAGTAGTCTACGTAACCGAGAAGACTTCCTCACCAAGAAACGTCTTCTGGAAGAAGAGTTGGACGAGCAGACCCGTCGTCAGCGTGAGCGCGATCGCCAGAGCGGCAAACTCGACAAAATGTCAGTACGCGAACGCGAGGAATACGCTCGCCATCAGAACAACTGGCGTGATCAGCAGCAAGCGAAGCGCTTGGCAGAGTTGTACGCGACTGGATACAAGCCCAATGTCAATCTCAAGTACGCCGACGACGAAGGCCGTGCCCTCGACACCAAGGAGGCATTCAAGCACCTTAGTCACCAGTTCCACGGCAAGGGCAGTGGCAAGGGCAAGACAGAGAAGCGTCTCAAGAAGATCGAGGACGAGAAGCGCCGCGAATCACAGAGCATGTTTGACGCAAGCCAATCTGCCGGTATGAGTCTAGCAGCCCAGCAGCAGCTCAAGAAGCGAAAGGAAGCCGGCGTACGACTTGCATAATTCACTTTTTATCACAGGATGTTTTACTTTATGGGAGGTTGCGAATAGTAATACCGACAATGGACATTTCAGATCAAAAAAGGTGCTTTTACCCTTTACTCGCGTGCTTTCCTTTGAGATTTTATTTCCTGCTGACACTGTGAGACTATGGTTAGACGAGCCGACTTACTTCCAAGTTTAGATACCCTAAGAGTCTTATCTAAACTGTGGTAAGGGGTTCATGTCTTATGATTTCAGCAGCCAAGTTTTCTAGTATCACGATTGTGGTCACGGTGAGGGCCGATATCAATATGTGAAAAGAAAGATTTAGATTCAGGTATGTTCTGTACCATGCGGACTAACTATGTCTAGGGCCTTTTACTTTCGTCTCAGACCACCTTTCTTTCGTAAAAGTCTACGTTTGCCCGACTTCGAGTTCTCCGAATTTGGGCTTCAAGTGAATCCCGCATCGCCTCTCAAATCCATTCCGGGCCCACGTAGAGCTCCTCATTTTCATCGTCAACCACTTCCCAGACGGTCTTCATCTCCTCCATTGTCTGTTCTATCTCTGCGTTGAGAGCCCCAACCATCCCATCCACAGCCTGGTTCGGCTGACTTTTTGGCTGGCTCTTTTGCTGAGGGAGTTTTCAAGGGTTTGGGAATTGAAGATTCAAGGGTCTTGCTGTTGCCGATCTCGACAGTGTCCTTCTTTGTAGAAGTTTGAGAAGACATGTTGACTGTTGAACTGATTGTGTCTAGAGTAGTGTTAGCGTTGTTTCGTAGTTTGTGGGCTTACCTGGGAGACTGTTTCTGGCTTCTTTTTGACTTGCAAGTTGAAGATGATTGCTGGTGGTCAAACTAATGCCGGCTCATTCGAGACCTTTTATACTTCAATGGTTGCTACTACTGGCTCAAGAACAATTCCCTGCTGTGCAGGAGTTGCGACGAACATAGGGATTGTCAAGTCTTTGTGCTTGTCTTTGTACGCATTGTGGTTGGGCCAGTTCACGGAATGGCCGTAGTGTAATCTGGGTTTTATTTTGTACTATCAAGTGTAGCTTAGAACATTATTATGCGTGTCAATAAAGAGAGAATCAATTTCGTATATCCTAGGTCTTTGTTTCTAGTTGTGCGCCTTAAGGGACCCAGGTTGTCCCACCGATCAGAAGAACCCCAAACTCCAAGCATTTCTGTATAAAGATATTTCGAATCAGTTGTCTATAGGCCAACCTTGGCTCCGATACCTTTCCCTCTGTAATAAAGCGTTTCAGTCCAGCTGCCTAGCCTAACCGTGACGTTGGCTACGGCATCTAGCTTGAGCGATCCACCTAGTGCTTCCTTGAGCTTGCCGTAGCCCACGCGGCTGGGAGACCATTCCACAGGGAGCCGCGGAGTCTGAGAACGTCCTGGTGTTGCTGGAAACGGCTCATCGTGTACAATCTGGCCAATGGGCTCCGTGTGGTTGTAAAGAGCAGTAGCGTTGATGTGTTCTATGTATAAAGTATTATATAATAGGGGAGAAAGAAGTGTAAAGCTGGCTGTCGACGAAAAGAGGTGGAAGGTAGCGTCTGCAATAAAGCGTGGCTTCTCACCATCTTGTCCGTCCTCGCCAGGGACCGTTATTCGTGGCGCGGGAAGGGTGATGTTGATCTTTGACAAAGCTTTGCCTATTATAGGAACGTTCGGGATACTTTTCTTATGTGTTCGCGCCGTCAAAGTCGTGTTCTCACCGGATACGTAATCTGATAGGAGATTGCGGCCAATCTCATGTGCATCCTCGCCGCCAAGCCGTAGAGGGTCCCAGAGTGCATGAACGGGAAGATTTGTGTTTTTCCCAAGGTTGAAAGCGACGTTCCTCGATACAGCTTCGCCAAGGAGTTTGCCGTCGTGTAGAATGTGCACGCTGAGGTAAGGGATAGAAGCTGCATAAGGTGTAGGGTTTGTGATGTTGACAAGGGCTCTCATTTGAATGCTTGATTCTGTCGTTTCCAGAATTTCGATCTCGCCAACCTCAGGTTTGAGTTTACCAAGCGCGTTACCGGGGAATCCTTAAGTTGAGTTAGCATTGGCTCTCGATGCGACTGTGAGGCGTGTTATGAAAATACTTCAAAGTGTAAACAAGGATTATTCATCCTCATGGGGGATGCAAGAGATTACCAGAGCGATGACGGACCGTTTACTGGAATCTTGCCCTCGGCGGGGACCTTCTTTACCGTCAGGATTCCGAGGACAGTTTTGACCTTGACATCGACTTCGGCCTTGATGTCGAGCGTGATATCACCGCCACCAAACAGTAGCTTTTGCATAACTTCGCTGAATACATCACCATCGGTGATCGTTAGGGGAACATCAACCAGCCGCGATGTGATGTTGAGTAGAGTCTCGTTATTCTCATCGTCATGAATCCGTGTTGAGTTGGCATCCTGCCAGTGACGCAGGTTCAACTCGCCCATTTTGCGCTTCTTGTAGAATAGATCAGCGTTGGAGCGAATCTGGTCCACCCCTAGGTTTACATTCAGCTCGGGTGGGAGGGCTGCAAGTACTTGCGCAGTACCAGAAACCTTAGGCTCGCCATCAGGATCATCCACATCGGCGAAAGGGTCTGGCAGCTTAAAGTCGACGTCGCTCAAGGAGAAATTACGAATTAGGCTGTCAAACGACCGTCCAGGGAAGTCGACAGGAACCGTGATACTCTCAAGGATATCTGAAATCCACTCTGGAGTGTTGGTGTCGTTGAGTTTCTTTCCCCTAACCAAGACTTTGGCATCTTCGCCATGCAAGTAACGATCCATAAAGTTGTCCAAGGGGGACGACTCAGAGTGAGGGCACGCTTTGATGAGGGATTCCGGAATGTCACGAATAGTTCCCTTGGCGCTGGCACGAACATCTGCTTCAGCGCTGACGTCAATAAGGTCGGTAATAGCATCTGCAACACTGATAGACGGCAATGTTGAGTCGCAGTTGGGGACCAAAACTTCAAAACCAAGAGTCGGCACTTGGAATGATATGGGGTAATCGTTGTGGACCTTCAAAGATACATCGGCCTCGATGACTTCGCGTCCGTGACCATCAACCGGACGATCGTGAAGATCCATCCGTTCTATGTTGTACTTTGGCATGGTCGGGATCTCATTGGCTATGATGGTGTCAGTCAAGTTCTAGATGTGAATATTTGGTCTGATTAAAGTAGTGATTTCTTTCCTAGAAACAAGGAGGCAAAGGAACGGTAGAGAGATTGACCTTCAAAAACCATAGATTCCGCCACATCATGAGACCCAAGTGGGAAGACTCCCGACTGAAGGTGAACCTTGGTCTTGCCCACCACCTTGAGCTTGTTCAGGTTTCCGTCCAGCCAATCATTCGCGATCTTGCGGATATGCTCGGCATCTCCAGGGTTGACCTCTGCCACGAAATCCAATTCGTTGGTATGGCCGTTTACAATATCAACTACCAGAGGAGGGATAACAGCAGTGCCGGCAAGAGCATCAGCGTAGTCGGGCAGGTAGACGTTTACGGTGGTTTCCTTTGTCTCTAGTTTCCGCATGATTCCGGTCACTGCTTTCCCGATGCGGCGAGAATTTTTGTTGTCAACCCGTGATCCGTCAAGATAGACCTTTGCGCGGATACGCGCTCGGATGCCATCGCTGGTGATGTTTTCGATGGACAGGTTGGTGGGTTCAACCACAGCAGCTTTCTCGGCGTACTCCTTGACGGCGGGAGGGACAAGGAAGCCAAGAATTATGATGAGAATGACAATTATGCCAAGAATAATCATGGCAATGATGGAAGGCCATCGCCAGGACGATTTGGTGCTGCTCTTGTTACGTCTTGGCCAGAAACTCCAACCCGGAAACTGGGGTTGGGATGAAGGTTCGCTATCTCCATCATTTTCCGTAACATCAGCGTTTTGATCGTCATCGGTACGGTTCAGAAGAGGTGACGACTCGGTGGGTTCCCCTTCCTCACGCGTTGGCGACATGAGTCGCTCGGTTTCGTCGGCTGGCATTGTAGGGTTATCGAGAAGAGTGAACAACGCCTAATTAGTATTCGATGCGCGCATCGGGCGCAGGTGAGGCTATGTCACAGTTCTGGGGGAGAGAACAGGATATGTAATAATCTAGGTATTCGAAGGTCGTTATTGTTGTTGGTATTATTCAGGACGACTTGAATGAGTTGATGTAAGAGCAAAGAAGTTAAGGTTGGGCAAGCGACTCGTCATCGACGGGGTAAGTCAGTCACCTCCACAGGGTTTAATTAGGCGCGAGATTGATAAGGATGTGGAGGATTGTGTTCTGATTGGTTTGTGTCCTTCTAATCCAGGAACCAAGCCTCAGCGGGCACCCTGCCTGACTCTGGTGAGACCTGGGGAATCTTGGACACGACGTCATTTGCCTATTAAACCAGCATGCCTGGGTTTCGAATTTGGACGAAATATGAATTATTCAATTACACCACACTTTTGATATTTATGCCTAGAGCATGTTTCCATCAATGTACCTGTGTACTTAGCTGTGCCCTTTCAAGGCTGCCCTGAGTTAATATGCACCTTGGTAGGTTCGGGTGGTGGTATTAGTGCCAGTCTTATCGGTGTGCTGTCTTTGTGGCAGAAGCCCAATATTTAATGCAATCACAGAGAGCCAAGTAGCATCCATCGCCCATGCACAGCATCTAGCGTGGATCGAGTGACTTGAGTGGAAGCTTTGTGGACCAACCAACAGGGCCATCACCATTGCAAATTCAGGTGCCGGTAACGGCTTTTGCTTAGAAGGAGGCTCCGCATTGGTAACACAGATGTTTGAAGCTCCCAGTCATTAATTTTGGATATGAATCACGTTCAGTGTCAGTCATGAAGCGCATATATTGGCAATTTGAGTAATGCAAGACATGCTCAACTACAGAGTACAGTCTGCTCAGACTCACGTCCGTCCATGTTGTATTATAGACACTGTCCCGAGACCGGCCATGTAACAAGAAAAGAAAGTGGAGTCTCACTCTTGCCGCTTGTGACTCGTCGTTGAGACGGCAGGACGGGTACAAACAGCCCGCACTGTCAGTAGAGCTATCCCCAGTTCTAGTACATCGTCCAATAGTGACTCTTCATCCTCCGACTCATCTTGACCTATTTTAGTTGTTGATTGAATAAAAACTTCAGTCTTCTACAATTAATTTACCAAAACAACTCAATTGCAAGCCACCCGCCTCAATACGAGACTGTGCAACCTCTCATCCACATATTCATCACGTACACAGCTCACGATGAAGACTTCAACTTTCCGAATCGCTCGAGGAGCCGCTGCGGGCCTTCAAAAGCGAGCCTATACGAAGGCTACGACGGCACCACGGCATCTTATGACAATTGCTGATCTCACTCCTACTGAGTTCGCAAACCTCGTTCGTGATGCTAACACTCGGAAAATCGCCGTCAAGGGTGGAGCTCCTGCTAGCTACCTGAATGCTGGTCTTGCTGGTAAGACTGTAGCTATGATGTTCAGCAAGCGCAGTACTCGTACCCGAGTTTCTACTGAAGCTGCCGTCACAATGCTCGGTGGTCATCCTATGTTTCTGGGCAAGGACGACATTCAGTTGGGTGTAAGTATTCAGCCCATATTATGGATGACTAGTCTAATACATAAAAAGGTGAACGAATCACTCTATGACACCTCAAAGGTCATTTCATCCATGACCTCCTGTATGGTTGCCCGCGTTGGCCCTCATTCTGATGTCGCTACTCTGGCCAAGCACTCAAGTGTCCCTGTCATAAATGCTCTGTCTGATGACTTTCACCCTCTTCAGACTATTGCCGACTTCCTGACTCTTGCTGAGACTTTCCCTGCATCTACTTCTAAGGGGGCTACTCTGGGTCTGAATGGCCTCAAGGTTGCCTGGGTTGGCGATGCTAACAACGTTCTTTTCGATCTTGCCATTGGCTGCGTCAAGATGGGTGTTGACATTTCAGTCGCTGCTCCCAAAGGATATGAGATCCCCGACGCTATGAGGCAGCTCATCACCTCCGCCGGTGACGGCCTTTCCTCGCCCGGCAAGCTTATCGAGACAAATGTTCCCGAGGAGGCCGTTAAGGATGCCAATGTTCTGGTCACGGATACCTGGGTCTCCATGGGCCAAGAAGCTGATACCCAGAAGCGTCTCAAGGACTTTGCTGGATTCCAAATCACTAATGACCTAGCTAAGCGAGGAGGTGCCAAGGCTGACTGGAAGTTTATGCACTGCTTGCCCCGCCACCCTGAGGAGGTTGCCGACGAGGTCTTCTACAGCCCTCGATCTCTGGTTTTCCCCGAAGCCGAGAACCGCCTTTGGGCTGCTCTTTGTAAGTTTATACGATATATATCTCCGAGACAGCTTACTAACATGATCCAGCCGCTCTTGAAGGCTTCGTTGTGAACAAGGGTAAGTTTTAAGAGCGAGTCGACTATGACACGGGGATGCCTGGTTTTATCTGATTACTGCACGGGATGAAGGCGGAGCTTTGGCGCATGAATATAAAAAAAATAGTCATTGGAATTATATCAATTATACCAGATCCTTTCCTTGAAAACGCCACGAGCTGAGCCTCTAACTAAAGGTATCTGATTTAACCGGGAGGGAGCTGGCTGGCATCAACAACATCATCCGCCTCCATAGTGACAGCCTCCTGGCTGGCCTCGTTCAGAGGAGATCGGGGCAGAGCCATCAAACCTGTGCGAGCAGACTCGAGGATGCCGAATGGGGCAACAAGCTTGAGGAACGAATCGATACGGGACTGCTTGGCGGAACTAGGATGTGTCAGTATCTTGTAGGGTCTCAAATGCGACAATTGACTTACACTTCGACAATACAGCTGCTGTTGCTAATGTCCAGAACCTTACCGCCGAATTGATGAGCAAAGTAAGTGATGGACTTGAGATGCTCATGCTTGTGTCGGAGAGCCTGACTGACAGCCAACTTGCTAGGGTGGAAGTCCTTGGCGGTATCGGAGATGCTGCGCTCAATGGCCTCATGAGCGTTGTCGACATCGTACTCGCCAGCAGCAATCTCACGGTGGTGGTTGAGAAGCTCCTCAAAGTACTCAGGTCCAAGAATGTTGATCTTGGCGAGGAGAAGCTCGCGCTGGACGAGAGCAGCGGCGGTGTAGTCGAGAACGGCCCAGACGGGTACCAGATCCTCAAGCTGTCGGCGAGCCTGCTCGACAACGCCGTCCTGACCTGTGAGGACAATGGTCATGCGGGACAAATCTTCAACCTCGGTGTTACACACGACAAGGGAGTCAATGTTGAAACCGCGAGCAGCCAGAATACCAGAGACGCGGGACAAAACACCGGGCTCGTTCTGGACAAGGCAGTTGAGGATATGTCGCTTAGGAGGAACGGTAGATGGAACGGGGGTCTCGTAGAGGATGTTGGAGACGGCGGACTGGGCGGACCAGGCGGGAGGGTTGTCGCGCACGGGAAGAGGAGCAGAGCGACGACGAAGTGCCTTGTAGGCGATGGCAGAGGTCGAGGAAGAGCTATATCGCACAGCGGCGACGCCCCTCGCGGGGGCTACCCAGCGAAGGGAAGCAGTCAACGACCGCAGAGATGCCATCTTGTAGAGACGTGAGAACAAGTAACGGTTCTCTAGTCAGGACAAGAAGCTTCTTTTTTGCGGGAAAATAGCAATTGTTCAATGCGAGAAGACAAGATGAAGGTGACTCAGGGTCAGTGAGAGACAGCTCGAGGGAATATGCCGAAAAAATCAATGGGCCATGGAGAGGCCGGTAACCGGAGGCTGCGAGGGGACGGGGGCAGTTGTTTTGCGGGGGCGCGGATCAGCTCGGCAGGGGTCCGCTGTTCGGAGTTGGTCAACATTGCCCGGACAGACTCACTACTAAGGGAATTTAGGGTAAGTTACATATCGCATCATACGAGAATGTATTATTTAGGCCTGATGGCTAAAGCAAGCATCCGGTTAACAGAATCCAAGTAAAGTAAACTGGTAGCAAACCATTTATGCTAGGTAAACATCACAAGTTCGGAGCTTCTTCACTATGGCTTCATCAACTTCACCGTTTTGAAAGTGTGGTTTGGTCAATTCTTGATTTGGCTTTGACACTGGTTGGTGAATGCAAATAAGCAATGGCAATAAGAACTAAGAAAAGACGAACAGGAAGGGAAAAACGCAGAAACCCCATTACTTATAGAGATAACTCAAGTTAAAGAAGAGGGTTCATGTCCTTCAATCATGCTTATGCACGCTTCCTATTACAGTACATGGTAATCAATGCTTGATTCCCCAGATCTAATTCACCCCACCGGTAGCACAATAGTCCAATGAAACTTGCCTCCTAAGGTATTCACAAAAACTAGTTCTAGGGCGAGACATTAGATAACTCAACTACATGAAGCTACTCCAAATATTTGGTCAGTCAATTGATAAAGCCCGATTATTGAGTTTATAGTCGTGCTGAACCAATTGTTGCAGTTCAACAATTACTTAGTACTCAGCTTCCTACCATTCGCAGGCTCTGGGTACAGGCACAGCATACAGGCGATACCTTGATACGCCACATGTGGCGGTAGTTGTTAGAGGACGTGCAGTTAGCCTGCATAAGGCCTGTCGAAAGCACCAGCCTTTCTCTTCCCTCGACGATCAACGGCTACTCCACTTCAACACATATACATTCTGGTTGCTGTTTTTTTCCCCCGACAGGCATCATTAGGTGGAATCGTATCGACAACCGACGATCTAAACAATCGACGCTTCACTTCCTTCTCAAAATTTGACTTCCGACGCGCAAAGATTTCAACCAATATCACAAGCATTTGTCAATATTTACAACTCGCCCGGTATGGATGAATCCGAACGCCGAACCGTCAAGCGCTCGCGCTTCGACCAAACAGAACCAGAACCCAAGAGGACATCGCGATTCGACCGCCGCTCTCGTTCTCCTCCGTCGCGTCGCTCTGAATCTGGCAGAGACCGTAGCCCCGTCACGAAAGACGCAACCCCCGAGACGAAGAAGTCTCCAACTGATGCCGCTGCCGCTGCTGGTATGTATTTTCTATTTGTTCTGGGCGTCGTGTTTTAGACTTTGTGCCGACTCGATTTTTCAACAATGGCCACTAACATTGACGATAGCTGCCGCTGCTGCTCGAATCAATGCCTCTCTTCAAGCTCGTAAAGGAATTCAGCATGTCGACGTCCCTCCCATCAGGTCCGCCGACACCGAATCACCACCGCCGCGATCAACTTCGACTCCCCAGACTTCGAACAAGATAGCTCCTCCGCTCGATACGGAGATGTACGTTGCAGATGGTGACTACATTCAAGATATCGAAGTCAATGACTTGAGGAACCGTTACCTCCTGACCAAGGGGGCGACACAAAAAATGGTAAATACTCCTGATTCTAAAGCACTGATGTTCCCAGAGGCCTTGTTTCGTACTGTCTTTTGCGCTTGAATCGAGAACATCATGCTTACACAGCTTGATAGCTCGCTTCAACATCCACTTCGTTTCTCCTGCTGACTCCCGCTTGATTAGATCAAAGATGAAACCGGTGCCGGTACGCAGTCCCTTTAATGCTTTCATAGGATGCCATATTGACTTAGCAAGATATCACCACCCGGGGCAATTACTATCCTAACAAGACCATGGCCACGGCCGGTGTAAGTAAAGCAGTCTTCTCGGGCGATGATCGTTCTAACCGGCCATAGAAACCCCCACTGTACCTCCACATCACGAGCACGAGCAAGGCTGGCCTTGAGGCCGCTGTCGCCAAGATCAACGAACTCATCCAGCAGGAGCTTCCTCAGCTTGTTGACGAGAGACGTTTCCGCCGCCGAGATCAGGAGCAGGTTGAGCGCGACGAGTTTGGAAGAGTAAGGGTTTCACGATTGAGTTATAGGGTGGATGCTGACAATTTGCCTATAGCGTAAATGGCCCGAGGAGAAGATCCCGATAAGCTTGGAGCCTGTGCATGGTTTCAACCTGCGTGCTCAGGTTGTCGGACATGGCGGTGCTTATGTCAAGCATATCCAGCAAGAGACCGGCTGCCGTGTGCAGATCAAGGGTCGAGGATCCGGATACCTTGAGGCCGCTACCAACCATGAAAGTGATGAGGATATGTTCCTCCACGTCACGTACGTTCGGCCATTTTTATGCGAGAGCATTCAATCTGACATATTTGTAGTGGACCCGACGCCAACATGGTCGAGAAGGCCAAAGAGCTCTGTGAGGACTTGATTGCCAATGTCAAGGAACAGTATGAGGAGTTCAAGAGCCGCCCGCCTCGCTACGGCGGTGACCGCTACGGAGGAGATCGTCATGGAGGCGACCGTCACGGAGGCGATCGATACAACGGCGGCGGTGATCGTAACCATTCCCACGGTGGCTCACATGGTGGTTCTTACGGCGGATATGGTGGTTATGGAGCTAACACAGGCGGTGCTGCCAACAGCCCAGCACCTGCTGCCGGCGTGAGCAGCCCAACTAACGCCGCTGACTACGCCGCCCAGTACGCCCAGTACTATGGCACCACAGACCCTTACGCTGCCTATGGCGGTTATGCTAAGTTAGTTTCCTCAGATATGCTCAGTTTCTTACATTTCCGTACTAACCGTTGGACACAGCTATGTTGCTATGTATCAACAGTACTACGGTGCTCAGGCTCAGGCTCAAGCACAAGCACCCGGAGCTCCCGGCGCCACTGGACAATCGGCGTCACCACCTCTGCCCCCAAGTGAAGCGGCTCCTCCGCCTCCTCCGCCCAGCTCGGCACCCCCACCCCCTCCACCTTCTGGGCCTCCACCCGGAACTGGAGGTAGCTATGGCTCGGTACGTAGAGTAGATGCTGGGAATGTTACTTCTTACTCTGCAAGATCTCCGTTTCCCTTGATATATGCTAATATTTCCCAGGTCCCTCCCCCACCCGGACTTTAGTCTGTACTCTTCCTATACAAGGAGTCAGCCATGTTCACAGTCCGAAACTGAAAGAAAAAGCTAGCTGCTATAGATGGAACTCATCGGCTCTGTACGTGAACGCTCCAGTTTGCATCGCGGAAAGAAGGGTGTTGATTCAGGTCTCATATACGATTTCTCGCTGTTGAGTAGGAACCCGCATCGACCATGTTCAATCATACGGGAACGATTAAGAATAGCACTTCTGCTTTCCAGTAGGTTGCAAAATTTGTTTTTAGAAATGACTCTATTGCAGGTCGAGAACAAGGACAATCGCAGTGAAGAAGGTGATGCTATCAGGACATTTGTTATCTGACAGAACTACTATACTTAGGGACAGATCAATGACATTCGCCCGTAATGATGTAGATACTAACAGCGAAAAGGGTCATGTATTTGTAAACTCAAAGTATGTATGAAACCACCTTTGTTCATAGTTTCATACTGTAGTGTCATAGGTACTCAGAGAACTCGTATGTAGGTCAAAGCCATGCTTGTTAGTGAGGGGCCGACTGTCTTATCGATAAGCATCGTGTCTTTGTCGCATTTCCAGGTCGGCTTATTCTGCCACTTTATTTCACCTACATACTGTACAAGACAACTTGAAGACGCGCAAAACCAAAACGTCGCGTTCCTTACATATACTCATACGTAATTGTGTAAAATATGACAAAATGAGCCATCAAAGATATCCCTCCCACGATCCTATCAAGGAGCCCCATTCGATCTCCCTCAAGGTCCTTCGGTGAGCCAGCCATTGACTTCGCAACCCTGTTGTATGGTAGGCTTCGTGTAGCTAACGTGCTATCATTGCTGTAAAGACTCTCACGCCCATCTCTCGTCACGCAATATCCTATCGACTCTCCATCTTCAGTCGGTGCATCTATCAAGTCAGCTCCGATTCCGGCTTCACTCGCGTACCACTCCCAAGTCGCCTCAAACCCGACCCCCTTCCTCCTCAGTCCTGTCGTCAACCTTCCGGTATCGTTCGGATCTGCATATGTTGGCGAGACTTTCAGCTGTACGCTTTGTGCGAACAATGACCTACCGCCCGACGCCGCAAAGAATATTCGCGATGTGCGCATTGAAGCAGAGATGAAGACCCCAGGCATGGGTGCTGTACAGCGTCTTGAACTCGGTCCACCCAACAGCCAGTCCGAAGCAGATCTACAATCCGGCGATACAATGCAGAAGGTGGTATCCTTTGACCTTAAGGAGGAAGGGAACCATGTGCTCGCAGTGACAGTGAGTTACTACGAAGCGACGGAGACCAGCGGACGCACGAGAACGTTTCGCAAGCTGTACCAGTTCATCTGCAAGGCATCACTCATCGTGCGCACCAAAGTGGGCTCGCTGAAGGCCGAGGACACCCAGGGACACGGGCGGTGGGTGCTGGAAGCACAGCTGGAAAACTGCAGCGAGGATGTGGTACAGCTGGAGAAGGTCGTCTTGGACACGGAGCCTGGCCTGCGGTATCGCGACTGTAATTGGGAGGCGAGCGGGAGCGCGAAGCCGATGTTGCACCCGGGCGAGGTGGAACAGGTCTGTTTTGTGGTTGCGGAAGACGGAGCCGAGACGGGTGTTGAGGTGACACCGGACGGGAGAATCATATTTGGATCATTGGGGATTGGTTGGAGGGGTGAGATGGGCAACAGAGGGTTCCTGGCTACCGGAAAGCTGGGGACTAGACGAGCGGCACGATGAAGAGATTCGGATATGATGAATGAACGATACCCATGAACGATTGACCGGCTTGATCAAAGACGACATTCTGTCCACGATGCGTGTTTATTTATTCGTGGTTCTGCA
>NC_026476.1:4876069-4900246 GCF_000240135.3 Fusarium graminearum PH-1
ATAAAGGCACAGCAGGACCATAGCTGGAATAGGATATCGACTGTGCGGACATAAGGTTAGTAATTAGTCACAATATACAAGCCCCTATCTCAACGGCACCTACATCCAGTGATGTGGCATGATGTGCTGCAGGAAATCGATCTATTTGTATCAGATATCGGGCTGAATATAGGCATGGAGGTGAATCGTCAGAAAAGCAGGGGTAAGGCATTATGCCAATGCTGGATATTTACGCCATAGCTGGGTTCATCCTGGCCGGCTGCTCCCATTTGTGAGTGTCGTTGATTTGGGTGAGACAAAGATGTGACATCTGACGTGGGAATATGGCAGTCAGGAGCTAGTGGTGGATAGTGTGGCCTTCAAGTATTCGAAGTCCTGGAATTGGCTAAATACAACGGCGTGGGAGCGTTTATGAGGGTGGGTTCATGGATGATGTCGAGCAGCGGCTGCTTTGGCTGATTTTTGGTTAGGGGCCTGCCCTAGCACTTTTGTTTCAACTTCAGAAGATTCTGTTCATGATGGTGAAGAATCCCTGGAGACTAGGATAAAGAGACCAGGCTCAGTAGCCGTGGCGATCAACCAGGATGGACAAATACCGAGCGACGCAGCCCATGGCCCTAAGATCTCTTATGGCCGTATTGCCGTGCTGAAGAAGCTAGAGAAGATACATACATATAGTGTTAAGGTATGATCAGGGACGCAACACACGGTCCAGCGTGGACAGTAACCTGAAACGCACGACGCCGTCGAGATCTAAGTTGAGTATCCGTACTTCCAGTGGGATGCGCATTGGCATTATTGGTCAGTCGTGCACTAAGCTCCATCCATGGTGCTATGTGTATCTGGCGCCCATAACCTTAGCTTGTTGATTCGCGAGTCACTAATGAGACGAACGTCAGTCAATGTGGATGAAGCCAGCTCGACTTGACTGGTACATGCCGTTTTGCGTCAGGTCCCGGTAGACGGGAAGCTTGAAAGTCCAAGCGAGGCCGCCCACAGTCCTGAGCTTTACTGAAACTCGAGAGACACATGATCCGAGGTGAAAGGGATGAGAGTGGTTATTTGGTTATTATGGTACGCCGCCCTCAAATCGAGCTGGCATAACGTAAATGACAATCGTCACCATTCCGCGTATGATCTAAGTTTAGCACGAATACAGCCCCGTAGCCCATGTATCTCAAGTACCCCTGAGTAATACGGTACACTGTTGCTATTCTAGACTACATCGTCTAGCATTATCGAGATAGGATGGGGCTCAACAACCCCTGTCGATGTTTGTTTGTCGATTCTACTTCTTTGGAGATTTCCTTTTTTGTCGATGGGAAATCCAAAGAGGCACTGGGATTGGCCAACACGAGCTCCATTTGTAAAGGGGTATTGTAAATAGAAGACTAGGCGTCCGTCTCGCTTGTTTATTTTGTAGTATATATGTTTAAAGTAGGTAGTCAGGAATCTTAATGGTCTGCCTCTATTCGTATGTATGTATTCGTGTGTATGTACCCACCTTTCTCTTGTGTACCATGTCTTAAATGTCGTCCTTTTTAGTGCTCTGTACCTGCATCTGAGGCTGGCTCGTGCTTTCGTATTTTATGAGATCCATTATTAGGGACGGGCGCATTTTATTTCTTTTGTTTTAAGCCCATCTTGGTGTGCTCTTGTGTTTGCGCTTGGGCTTCCGGCCTATGATAGATGGAGAAGGCCCCTGGGCTAAAAAAGCCACTGCCAGATTTGGCTACAGGTCGAGTGTCACTGTCAATAGTTGGGTCCATATTAGGCTGTTGATTTTTTCTCTGTTGGTTCTTGACGTTATGAGATGGCAGTTTCAGAGAGTTGCAAAATCATCTCTTTGAGAAAAGGGGTAAATAAAGGAGTGAGAAGTGAGGTTGTTGAAGAAAATTAATCACCCAAGGATATGTTCAAGTGAAGTATGCCATATGTATGCGCCTGCAGTATCCCGTCCAATCACAAGTAGCCTTGCTTCGTAGCCGGCGTCAAGTCCTGTAAATGGAAAGAGCCATCCATTTCCATCCATGCGATCTGCAGGGTTTTGTCGCTTTTGGAGTTTGAAACTGGCGGTCTCACCTGCCTCCCTTGTACAACTCGAGCGTCGATCCGAAAAACGACGTCGATTGTTGGCAGGAGCCAACGACCGACTTTCTGAGCGAAAGTTGAGCAGGTACCGTTACTTAGCAGGAACGAGTACCTGTTAGAGACCCTGCCTTTAGCAGCTAAGGTTAGGTAATTTACTAAGAGAATCCACCCCCATTTAAGCGTTCAATTGCACCCACAGCGCCAAGGTCTGATTGAGATGGAAGCTAGAAACGTAAACTGACGTAGGCGGCCCAGCTAACAGGTGCTATTAGTTGCGTGTCTTAGAAAAATAACGAGAGGGAGGGCAGAAAAATCGAAACGTCTCACAATGAGTGGGGGAAAAGCAAAGATTAGAACCAAAACATTGGGTCAACTATCTACTCAATGACAACAATAGCAATACACATAAACCCTTGCTTCGACTTAGTTAGTTGAGAGAAACCAAACAAACAAAACTACCTAAGCAAAAAGAAAAGAAAGGGAAGGAAAGCAGATCAAAACAAAACAAGGACTCATCGAGACGGGCTGAGCGAGTCCCGCCAAAATAACACACAATGCGCCCTCCTAGCTGGCTACCTACCAACTGGATAGTTGGCAGTCAACATAGGTTAGTAGGTAGCCAGCTAGGAGGGCGCATTGTTGCACTCTTGCCTGGCGTTGTTGACGGAGCATCTGCAGCTTGCCTGTACGAAAACGGTGAGGGCGGGACATTCCATGAGGAAGAGTAGCATTGGCTTTTTCCCTAATCGAGGTGTCCCATCAACACAGGCTACGCTACACTGCTGTAGCCAGAAGCCCCAATCGGGATTTTACTTGAACAGAGCTTGACGGTTCGACGTCCCTTGTCGCCGAGTTTGATTGATGTGTGTTCCAGAGAATGAACACAAACCACTTTATCTAATACCCGCACCGGCCGTTGAGCAAGCCGTGGTTTCGGCCGGGGCGATATTAATGGAAGATCTTACTGGGGACGTGTGTAGTACACGGACCAAGACCAAGACTCTCCCTGCCTACCTGCCTGTGGCCCCGGTTCTGTGCAACAAACAACCAACTTGCCTGACTCTCTTGGCCGGGCCACTTGCGCCGCCTGGTACCTGGTCTCCTCCTGGATATACTAACAACAGAGGCCATCCATCATCTCAAAGCGACGGCGTATCGCGCTGTTCCTGCGGTTGACGAATGCCGTCCGTCTGCTGATGTCAGGCACGGAGAGAGATGTGGCATGTGAAAAGACAGCTCATCAGGCAGTTGAACGAACCAGCGGTGATGATTGCCATCTTCTACATGGCCACGGCATCAAGTCTGCACGTATCCGGGTGAAGGAAGCATGTCGATGCAGACGGATACAGCATACCGCATATGCATATGTATCTATGCAGGCACACCCAAGGACCCATGGTTGACTGGCGCCGCCATCATCTGCAGTGTTGCATTCGCAGCGTGGCCATTCTGTCGGAACCATTACTTTGGGAATCTACAACCTCAATCTGGCTTGTTGTCCTTTGTTTCCTTCATATCCCCAGTGGGGTTCTGGTGGTGTACAAACCCATGTATTGACGATAAGCACCCCAACCAACATCATCGTGGGCTCTGCGCTGAAGGATAACCACTGGTGACTGGCTGGCTGGGTTTGCTCAGCTAATGTGGCACCGCAATCCTTGGTCGATGGAGCAGACAGCGACTAAGTGGGTATCATTATATGGGGGAGCGGGAGGGACATCCATAAAGCCTGGTTCTGGAGGTCGGACTGATTCAAGACCCGAGACTACTAACCTAGCAAAGCAACAACACCTGGCCTGCAGCATGCCACAAGCGCGACTCTGCAGGTACTTCTTTCTAACAAAGCAGGATGGTGGGATGAACTGCTCAGAGCCATATCCGCATGATACACGAGACCCTGGTAAACAACAGAACACAGCAGAAGGGAAAAGACATCAGCAATATCCATATCCATCGTGGGCCGTGGATCCGCCGGCGCTGAGGTCTTTCTTGCTCGCCTGAAACCCCTGAGGTTTTTGTGTGTATGGGTGAGGAAGTCGACTCGAACTCAAGCACACGCTCTGGATGTGGTTGATGGCTGCATCTACCGAATGGTCAGCAGAGCTTAGGAAGACGCCTCAAGATTGACGGCTTGCTTTGTTTGGGGAACCGGTTAATTTCCATCGACCCCCAAAAGTCTAATCAGCCTGTTGCTGTAAGGTACAGTGCAGCAGAAGTGTTATTACGTTTGGCTTGGGGTCGTTATTAATTCTGCTCTCCTCATTACGTTAGTAGCCTCGCGCGAGACCGACTGCTTGCTGCCAGTCAATCAATACGTTGGTTTTGGTCGCATCTTGATGTCGCTTATTCGGCTGTAGATGATACAATGTATGTAATAGCCCTTGTCGGCCCAGCCCAGCCTAGGTATATGATATACCCTGTTGTAAGACGTAGGCAAACACCTTCCATTTCAGTGAAGCTGATACTCGGGACGAAAGCTGGCGGTGAGATTGGATCTTTGTTGCAGACCGATTCAACGGCTGGTTCATGATGGATGGCATCAAGTCACAATGTCACATACATACTACGCCTTCAGTTCATGGATTTGGGTCAGCAGCTGAAGCCCGTCGGCGCATTCATTTCTCAGTGGTCCCTTGAAAAACGGTCCCCTACCTCACTGCAACCCCACGGCTTTAGGCGTGTGGACGGTGTGGCAGCCGCTACGAGCCATTCCGGGAAACCCCTGGACCAATGCTCGACCAGGCCTAGGAAGCTGGAGCTCGGGCGTCCTTCTCCAACCTTTGGAGGGTCGAAGCCGCCAGCAGAGGGAACCTAACATGGAGGATTGGCCCTGGACCCTGCCTACAATCACTCACTAACCCACTCGCGTCAAAAGTACACCCTGGTCCGGTCGATGCTCACCTCGCTCATTGTTGTATCTGCTTTTGAAACGGGGTATTCGATACCAGCCCGAGCAGGTACCTGTCTGTACCTATACCTGAACCTGGACTTGACTGCACAAATGTATCCGTACTGCCTAAAAAGTTGCGAACGAGCACAGGCAGATCGACACTGAGAATCCTCGTTCTTTCTCCTGGGCCCTTTCTCTCATCTGTGCTCTACCGTAACTTGCCATAGGCACTTCTGTTTTTATCACCATCATCATCTTTTTTTCTTCTTTCATCTCTGGTTCATCTTGTTGGTCGTTTTGCTCAGGCGGCTTCCTGGTGGTTTTCTCATCGCGTCTTTTCTCCTCTTTACAATCAGTCTCTTGTGGTTCCAGTCGGCCCTGGGCTTGTCTACCCACCTTGAAGCTAACGTTTGGCTCCCATCTATTGCAACCGACCTCTGAGCGACTGGCTCCTCGCTGTTGCTCTGCTTTTTTTTTTCGATCAGGTCCCCTTTATTCACCCCGTTTCGAGTCTCTTTTTTGGTCCAAATTCGGCCTCAAATATCGACATAGCTCCGTCGGTCGAGAACGTCCACGATTGGATCTATTGTTATCGCTACCTATCTCGTACTCGCCTGATAAAAAAAGGCCCTGGTGCTGGTCATATCTTTTCATGACCTAAACTGCAACCCCAGCAACCCGACCTGATTTTGTCGATCGCCCACCTTCAGGCACAACCACAGCCATACGAATAGCCCAGAGTAAAGTAGCCGACGGCTTCTTTGACTCCTCCCCTCTACGCCTCCCCATTCGTATCAGTTCTGTGTGCTTGGTGGCCGATACACCACGATTGACATGTCATGGAGAGCTCATCGACCCCTCTCGCCGAGTATTTCTGGATCGCTGGTGTAGAGTCGGTGTCCTACCAAGATCCCAACTCACAGCCTGCACCTGCTGTTCCCGTCGAGTCCACCATTATCGAAGATGGCGAGCCCGAAGACGAGTGGACAAATGGCGGCCAGCCAAAAACGAACGCACGGCACTCGCGACAGAACTCTGCCAGCCGTCTTTCTAAGATGTCTCTCACCGAACGGTTTTCGATACAAACACTCGACGACACAGACGGAAACACCAAGAGCAACCGCAGCAGCGCCACTATTCGTGCTGTGAACCCTCCCGATTTCAGCAATGGCAATGACGACAGCAACGGCAACAGCCAAAACCCCGCTCCCAGCGGTACTTTAGGCGAAGGTTCCATGTTTATGGGTGACTTTGACTTCGATAAGGCCTTGGTCAAGTTTGCAGCCGAGCGCGAGGTCTTTCTTGAGGACCTCACTTTCAGTGCGGGCGCAAAAGTTCAGGCTCGGGCACCAATGGTGAACCCTAGGATGGAGCGGATTCGGGCTGAAGAAAGCGATAGCGGCAGACTGAGTCCTCTCAGAAGCATTAAGGGTAGTATCCGCCGCAAGATGAGCTTTAGGGACATGAACAGTGTGCGCAAACAGCCCAGCAACAGGATCAGCACAAGTCGTGCAGGTTCGTATTCCCCTCCTTCTAGGCTTTCATGTTATCACACAGCCGACACTGCTCAAAACCTTTTGCTAACATACAATTGCAGCCTCCATCCGAACAACAAGGCGACTCAGCAATTACAACTCCGTAATCCCTCCCCCCGAACCCCTCAACACAGATCCCGACATGCACCCCCTCAAACGACGCTTCGAGCCCGTTCTTCTCGACCGTTACCCTCCACAGGAGGCTGGGGATGAAATCTCTCGGCGTGGAAGGTTTCCCGATTACGTGCCTATGTTTGCTTTTCCCAACGACATCCAGATCGTTTCATCCGATGACAGACCGCGATCCACATGGCATGGTTTCACCATGACCTCAGACGACAACTCAAAATTGTACGGCATTACAATCATCATCTGGATTGCTCTCAACGCCGATGTGGCCGAGGATGTTGAAAAGAAGTGCGAGGAATGGCGTCAGAGCCACATGTCAGAAGAAGAACGAGAGCTGGCAGCAAGCTTGGGTGTCCGATTGGCAGGCGAACGCACTCACCTCTCGCAGCTCCTGGCAAAACTACCCACGATCCCTTCGGGCTCTCCAGCTCGTGAGAGGCTCGAAGATGAGATCAGTACAGTCGAAGAAAAGATCACCCTCATGACGGATATGCTTAGGCCCCTGAGACATGGTGCTGCGTCCAAGATTGAGGGCCTTACTGCTGGCGAAAGCGGGCTTTGGGCGCCTCGTGCTTACGGCATTCTTGGCCGAGACGCAGGCAACATGTCTTTCTGGAAAGAATGGCTCAAGGCTATTGTTACACCCATGACTGATGGGAGTGTGCTAAGAATACCTCCAAGCTCGCCAAGAGTTGGACGCTGGCAACCTCTGGAACGATATGTTGTCAATCTCTGCACAGAGGCGTTCAACCCCCTAGGATCCAAGACTCAAGTCGAATTAGGAGTGCGAGAACTGCGTCTTTACGCCCGGAAAGAAGCTGACAACGAAATCCCTGGCTCTCGGACCATCGATATCTATGCGCTGTTCCGTTGTCTGTCACTCGAGAACATTGTCGCCCTGTTCGAATATGCCATGGCCGAATCCCGAATTATCTTCTTATCTTCTCACGCTAGCATGTTGCATCTTGCTTGTCACGCGTTGGCAAATCTCCTGTACCCCCTCAAATGGGCCAGCATCTTCATCCCTATTCTCCCTGCACGCCTTTTGTCAGCTCTCGAGGCACCTTGTCCATACATTGTCGGCATTGAACGTCGTTACGATAATATCGAACTACCTGAAGACGATTATGTGCTTGTTGACTTGGACAAGGACACTATTGATGCTACCTCACAGCCTGTCCGACTTCCTCGTCAAGCTCGTAGGAAACTTATGTCGCTCCTGCAAGTTGCAGCCCCTCACAAGCTTCGATATGGAGTTGCGACTGGCCCCCCTCCTTATGCTATGGAATCATTCCCTTATGATGCTTTCTCGACCGAAAATGGGTCCTTGTTCAGAACTTCGACCCCGAAGAGCACCCTTGGCAAGTGGGTGTCTCAGAGCTCTTCGGGATTTGGAGAGGCCGATCCGCCAAATGAGATCCAGCCCCCAATCTTCAACGCTTTTGCTTCAGCACATGTTGAGAATGGCAAATCAGACAGGCCCAGCACAAGCAAGTCTGGCAAAACAAGCCCCCAGTCGTCTGTTTCTCCTGTTTCTATAAACTTCCCTCCCATGCCTTCTACACCCGTGTCTCGCAGCGACTCGGGTTTCGCTCTTGCATCTACACTTCGGGAGAAGCGTTCGGGTCATTTCGGCGAAGAGAAGATGCGTCGCAGCTCCTCCTTCGGCGTCGACAAGCACCCGCCGTTCCAAAAGCCGGGTATGCCCTTTCTCAACGGTCATCAGGCCAACTTGTCTATCTCAGCTATTTCGGTAGAATCTCAAAATTCTGTTATTGGTGGAGCGAACGGTGGCTATGGAGGCGGTTATGCTCCGTCAACTTATGCCCAGTCAACGCTTGCAGCATCAACCATAATGCCCAGCATGCAGATCCAGCCCGTACGAAACACAGAAACCACAGTCTGGGTCGAGGGACACTGCTTCAATTACATGCCAAAAGACAACACCTCCATGTGTACTATCTGTAATGACCTGGCCGAGGGAGATGGTGTGTACAGGTGCACTGGCTGCAAGATCGTTTCTCACGGAAGATGTCTTGGATATTGTTCGCTTATCTGTCCTGAGGCTTTCCATGCCGATCGGGTGCGTGCGGCGTTTGTCCGCTGCCTTGCGAGTCTTCTGTATACTTATCGCAAGTATCTCGGTCGACCTTCGAAGCAGCAAAAGTCCAACGGCCAATTGTATGCCTTTGATATGGATGGATTCATCAAGAGTCTTCCGCACGATCAGCACGATTATGCTGCGATGATGCGTGAAACACAGTGTAAGTTTATCCCTAGCCCTTTGCGTCTTCATCCTTGGTCAACGAGAGCCTAACTTTGAATCACTGCAGGCTTCAATGAGTTTATCCATGATCGAGAAATGCAGCCAGCCAACGATGCTTCGATCCGTCTGTTCGATGAAATTATTATGGCCAAGAAGGCTCGAGGACGTTCTGGTTTAGCGACTGGCCTCTCCCGCCTCTCCACACTCCGTGCTTCCCATGGTGCCTCGACTTACGGTGGCTTCGGTCCTGCACGCGGCGGTTCCAACAGCAAGATCCCCGCTTTCCTCGGCGACATATCCGATCACATCTGGCGGACTGCTTCGGTGCCACTGCCCAAGGGCAACTTTCCCGGAGAGTACAAGACTATTGTCACCCGAACCCCCGCCCGTCTCGATCGGTCTCTGATGCGAGAACCTCGGTCTATTCAAGGCATGCCCCGGGTAGAGCCACGGGGTACGCGTGGACTCATCCGAAAGCAAGTTCCCAACATGTTTGGCACCACCCCTCCCACTTGAGAATCGAGAATGTACAGAGATCAACCACAGCAAGCAACTTGACATGATGGCAAGTTGCGACAATTACTGCCTCCCAAACCGAGTCTCAGCTTCGTTTCAAGTAAGCGAGGCAAGACTGAATTACAAATTGAAAAGCAAAAGCAGGAGAATATATCATGTACGATACCACGTTCTGTAATAATCTAGGTGAAAATGATGAGAGAAGTGGGGAGGAAGAGAAATACAGTCAGCAGGCCCAGAGGATGGCGACAAAATGAGAAAAGTACTCGGTGGTGAAGGCTGTCAGAAGTTGAACTGCCCAGTCTTATCAGATGAGCAGTCACCGAGTAGAGCAGCTAGAAAAGGAAGCAAGAGAAAGAAAGAGAAGACACGACGTCTCGTCCACGATAGACATTATTGGATCTCTAGTCTGTTTGAAATGGCTAGATGCAAACTTTGGGCTCAACGTTCCATACAAATACACATACACATGCACAATAGGTGTCACCAGCATAAACATTAGCATATATGGATAGGAGGAGTGTTGCACTTAATCAATGGTTAGGGTTGGGAGTAAATGGCTATACAATTTGCATAAGGGGACTTGTCGATATTTGTTTTGTCCCTATAGGAATGCGCACCTAGAATGCAGTTTCCCAATGTTAATATTACACATAAACTCTTGTTCCATAATCTTCCTAAGCCGTTCATAGCAAAGGTATTCTCATCTCGTCCAGTCCTGCCTAATATGATGCCGACACTTTTCTCGTGCTAAGTGGTCCTGCGCAGCTTCTCCGCCTTCTAAGCGTTAAGGTCCAGGTCCTCCCAATGAATGTCCTTGAGAATCTTTCCAACAAGGAGTGAATAACGCAAGTGCCCGTTCGCAAGGTTGCTAACGTTGTGATTCTCGACACCATCCGCGCCCTGTATCTTTTGAAGGCCTGCCAGCCCGAAATGGATGTTGGAAGTACGATATAAGAATCCAAGGAGATAGTCGCTCTCAGAGTAGACGTTGACCAGACGGCCAGATACGACACTCTTCATAGTCAACCAGACACGGCTCTCTGAAGGAGCTGGTGTGCCCATCAAAACCACGGAATCGATGAGACCAAACTGGCGACGTTCAGCAAGTATCATCAGACACACATAGATGGCTCGAGCTGCTAGGCTGAACCCGACAAGGGACACTGGGCGGTCACCTTGAATCTTGCTGCGCATGATTGCGTCCGCAAGAACAGCACCGGCTTTCTCGGCGCGAACCATCCCCATGCTCCAGGGGTTATCGATGATCTTGCTCACTTTCATAAGTTCCATTGGCCAAGTTGCTTCGATGAGGTTCTTGAAAACTAAGATTGTGTTAGTCGTTTCCACTTGGGGACATTCTGTGTAACTCACTTGTTCGCGAAGAGATGGCCTGTTTTGCTGCAGTCCAAGCTGAGCTTCTGATAACTGTCTCAAGGGCAGTGCCTATGTTGGAAAGCACATTCATCTCCCATCGCAGAATATACACTTCCGCATTATCACCAAGGATTTTCCAAGATCCTGTGAGATTGTCTTTGTCCGTTACCCAACCGTTGATAGCAATGACCAAGCGAAGGCGTCGAGCGGTAGATGGAATTGACGTTGCATCCATATAGTCCCCTTGGGATTCACACCGAAGAGGCATGAGGCCAAAATCTTGGATCTCGCGGGAAAACGACTCAATCATCTTGCAAGTTGGTCTCGCACTGTAGATTCCCAGCATTGAGCCAGTAGATGGACCATTATCAGCCATGGGCCCCAATAGCCCTGCAGCTGTTGGGAGTCGCAAGCCGTGTCCGCCATGGGCAGTTCCGATCCCCACGGCGATAAGCTGCGTTCCAAGTCTGAAAGGTCCAGTCATGGCAGCGATACGTGCCTTTGACTTCAATACTGGTTTGTTCTCATCCTGACTCTGTTGTGAAGCCTGCTCGATGACCGAGTCGACTGCAAGTTGGCTGAGTCCTTGTGCGATTCGCTTTTCTTCCTCATGTAGTACTTTCAGAGGAAGATTGAGAGATGAAGTAAGGTTGAGGAGAGTCATTCGCGCATATGCAAGATACTCCTGGAGTGAAATGACAATCAAGAGTGAGATGTGTAGTAGAAGCTTTCGCTTCTCTAGTGGTAGAGTCCACAGAGAGGTGGGGATAGGGGGGAACCGTCGAGACAGCTCGCGATCGATGTGAGTGGAAGGAGTCTTGGGGGGACCTGGACTTTTGTAAGCATCGCTTTATCCAATTTCAGCTCATAGAGTCTGTATGTGGTAATGAAACATATAGTGATCTTTGTCAACTTACCAGTAGCCAAAGTCAGACCTCCACGACCCTCTCCCCTTCCACCACGTGCGACACGGCCACCTCTTGCACCTCGTGCACTTCCACGACCACGACCACGGCCACGCATGTTAGGTTGAGAGCCGTTTGGTTCAGTGACGCTGATATCACGAAGGCGCTGTAGAAAGATTGACTGCCACTTTCTGAAGAATATCAGAGCCTCCTTCTTTAGCTCCCTGAGTTGAGGTGTGATGGCCTCGGATCCCTCACTACCTCGGGACTGATCTGTAATTTTGTCTGTTGGTACTGGTTTGGGGATATTCTTGCTTAGATTGGAATGTCTTGGGTCTACGTTCTCCTTGCCATCTGTCTGGAGTGACAGAGCCAGCCAGTGGTGATGGCCGATATCGACATTCTCAATGTCACTGAAGTCACCTAGAGTAGGGGTGACTGGAGGTGAATCAAAAATGATACTGATATCATTGTGAAGCTTCTCTGTAATAGCTGTGATCAAAGTTGTCAGATCGTTTTTCTCAGCGATAGAGAGGTTGCTAGTCAGGTCGACTGGCCTGCGAGGGACCGAACTTGTTCGCCCGCCGCGGGTCATGATGCCGTTTTTGCGTAGCGTTGGTGATTTTGTTATCGAGATGTTGAGGGGAATGAGACCGCAGTTGATTCACAACTATTTGATGTGAGTGTTCGTTCTTCTTGACCCTTTTCAAGTAAAGGATCGTGAGTATATGAGCGTTGTGTATGAAGGATCCCAGGGCAGCTAGGATGATTTAGTTCCCGAGAGCGAGCTTCAAATGCCAGGGAGAGGAAGAAGCCATCAGATGCAAATGTTTGGTGTTTCTTTGTTTCGCAGGCAGAAATGCAGCTGGTGAAGGGTATCTCATTCACAATAAGTGAGTGAATGTCAAACAGAGGTCGTAAACAAGGAGCCGCTTTGACTGATGCGTATGCAGTTGGTATAGCAAAGTTGAGTGAACAATGAAGCGAAAAGACCGACAAGAGAAAGAAGAAAGGCGAAAGAAGGAGTACAAACAGACGGGAAGGATCCGAGTCAATAGAATAAGGCAATCACGAAGACGAAGAAGAAAAAGAAGAAGGAATGCTGCATTCCAAGCGGAAGGAGAGATACAGATGCGGTCGCGTAGTTGCTCCAGTATCTTTCTTGGTGTGCATGTTGGAAGCCGTAGATAATTTACGGAAGATCGAAATAGAAATGGAAGGTGGTTGGAAGAAGGAAAAGAAAGAAGGGGAAGGATGAAGTGAAGTGAAGGAAAGAGAAAGAGAAAGAGAGTGACGAAATCAAGACCGGGAGGGCAGGAGTGAATGCGGTGCACCTTGAGGATGATGGCTTCACTGGCGCTTTTGGCAGTGTTCGCCAGCTGGCAGGCGGGTGTGACCGACACTGGCATGGAGCCGCTCTTTATCTACACTGCCTAACTAATCTACCCGTCTCCCTCCCTGTCTCTGTAGCTAATCTCATCTGCTTTTAGAAGGGGAGGGGAAATCATGGATACAGCAGTGTCACAATGTGCGATGCAAATGGAGTCATTAGCCTCACTTATACTACCTACCTCCCTATCTCCCTTTCTACGTGTCTGCTACCCAAGTACCTATTTTGTGTATATAGAAACTTTGGCAGTGAAACGCCCCAGCTCGGCTACATGTGCCAAAATCTTGCATGCTGCGAAAGAACTCTGTGTAACTCGACAAATTCTTATGTTTGCTACCGTCTTTCATCTCGTATCACTGCATTCCGCTCACCGTGATCTTTCACAAATGTTCATCGTAACTATTGAGCAACAGCAAAAGATACCTACATGCCTCTGATGAAGAGGGGCTGCAACTCCGTAACGCCGTGTTACTTGAACCGGGAAGACGTTCAATGTTGGGTTCCAGAGGAATTGGAAGAAACATCAGGAGTCCAGCCACACATTCTGGCTTGCATATTTTTGAGTGCAATCAGTGATTAGTGCAGCAGAAAGTGCAATTCCAGCTCTATGGACATCATCCTAACCCAACCTGGACAATGAAGCTCTTGATCGTGACGCAAGTTACTTCGGCTTTGCTGCCCGGTGCATCGTGGCTAATCCATGTACAAATCAGAGTGTTGTGTGACCCTATCTCGGTCGAGCCATCGGTGAGCACGATATGGGCCGTGCAGGTAATTCGCCAAGTAGGTGGTGATGGATAGAATTCGTCTGTTTCGCGCTTCAGAATGTTACCAGAAGCTTCACTGTTGATATTTTACTGGGGCATATGCTGAAGATAAGAGCCCCTGATTCTATCAGAAAGCACGGCTATCGGATTCGTGTGGTTCACAGCTGACAAATGTCAAGATTCTTCCATTTCATGATATCTTTGGTGTGCTGGTACAGCGAACATCGGAATAGGATTTCCGCAGAGAGGACATGATACATTATCCCCTATATACCAATCATCCTCGCTGTCTTCGCCATCCTCATCCTCGCCTTCTGACACAAGGTGTTCATGCTCTTCGCCCTTTCCAACGTCTTGTTCTTCTTTTATCTGAAAAGGCTTCAGCACTTCATCCTGACGTTTAAACATGACAGAAATATCCCTGCCCACTCCCTTTTTGTCATCCGCTGCACCAAATACCATATTTGCCACACAGATATTGAGCATCTGCAAATTCCACCGCTGCCCCCTTTCCGGCGATAAGCGTCGTAACAACGGTAGCAGGGCATCAGAGACGAGCTTTTCTGCGATATGTTCTATGTCATTCTTGAAGTCAAACACATAGTTTGGCAAGGGTCCCGAGCGAGAGACTCGGCCATATGCCTGGCCTTGCGCTGAGTGCAAATATGCCCAAGACCTGAGTGACAAGCGCAAAGTCTTGGGTCGAGCAATCCATCTTTGTGCTCCCTGAGTGTCTGTTCCAGGCTCAGTCACAAGAAGGTCTATTCTCATTCTGCGAATGAGAGAACAAGACAGCTTGTGGAGTTCTTCTGTAATTTGTGTCATGGCATCCAAGCCCTTGTAAGTATCCTCGATGCTAATCTGACTAGGCACGTCACTGACTTCCTTTACCTCAGTTCCGTCAACTCCGTGGAGAAGGCCCCAGATCCGTGTACCTACCCCCTTCTCTGCTCCAGGTCCCATTAATAGAGTCTCTACAGCTGAGGGCGAGATACTGGGGTGGAGGCGAACATCGGCGACGGTAATGGGGTTATCACTCAACTCAGGAATTTCAGAGATGCCTTTACTCATGTCAGCGCCGGCATGGGTTCCTAGTGCCTGAACAGTCTTGAATCCCAGCCCAGGTATCTTTCGAAGCTTGTGGGTGTCTACGAAGGCAATCACCTCGTCCTCGGTAGTCGCTAGTAGCGTTGTTTGATTGCGAGGCTTATTCTTGCTACCCACAAGCTTGCTAAGCATCTTGTTAATTGAGATGCCGCAGGTGGAAGTAAAGCCGTGCTTTTCTTCCACTTGAAGTCGTAGGAACTGGGCAAGATGAGATCCTAATACGAGGCGTAAATAGGCCGGTTCTTTTGTGTCAGGGGTTGGAGAGGCTGTGCCCTCGACACAGCCCGCGACGCTCGTTAGATCGCACTGGAAACCCCGTTCAGGGTCATTTTTAGAAAGGAAAAAGAAAGAGTTTTCTAAAAATTCCAGATTAAGGCATGCAAGATTGTATTCAATGATGTCTGTTACGTCTACAAAGTGATAAGCCTGGTTAGTATACGAATTTGAATTAGGTGCAGGGTATATGCAGCACAACGACGTACCCATGAAAACCTCATCAAATCCTAAACGCTCGGCCTTGTTATTCCAAGAGAAGGATTTGAAAAAGTTGAATAATGTCTTACTCATGTCACGAAAGGGTGTGAGATCTTCACCGTCTACAAGGACGAGCTCTGGACACTTGCGTTTGGCCTCGGAAACGGACATGAGCTTTGTGAGACCACGGGCACGAGCGTTGTAGTTGCATGTTGCCAGGCAATTCTTCTGTTTAACGCCCACAGGGAAATTCTTGAGCTCTGGTTTCTTGTTCTCAAAGACCTGCGCGTAGAAACAATCGTAATCCTTTTTCGATAGGTCAGTAAAGGCTGGAACATGGGATGGCTGCAACGAACGAATTGCAGTATGATTCGGTCATCATTCCGCCGAGGCCTTTTCTTGCTGGGCGGCTCCATCCTCCACTCTGACTGGCAGTCTGAAGAGACCGCGGGCATGTAAGTTTCAGGTTTGATGTAGACTGGATAGGAGTAAGAGTCTAGAATTGAGAGAAGACTCTAAGGTCGGTCTTGTAGAGAGACTTGTATTCCTCCCGGAACGCCGCTGCAAAATTGCAAAATTGCAAAATCGGCCATGCAGTAGACGAATTGATTGATCGATAGGGAAGAAAAAAGTAGAATTGTATTAAGCGTAATATTTTGGAAGTTATCTCACTTCAATCATTCACGATGCTATAGTCCAGGCCCTGGGGCTGCGTCTGCCTGCTGAGGCCGCTGCAATCTGTGCCTGAGGTGTCGATGCGTCCTTGCCTGTGAACATCCGTTAATGAGGAAGGAAGGTATGGGATGTGACTTACAGCACAAGCCTGCATATTTTTCTAATTCATCCTATCGCTATATAATCAATCAGCTCTATCACCGCTCAAATCATATTGACCATAGCAGTGTTTTCAGATGGTATGCCTGTTGAGACATCTAATGTTGATATAACTTCTTTGTTGTTGCATCAACTCTCCACAGGCGCGCCCAACGAATTACCATCACAAATCCGATATAGCGGTGGACATGCATGGAGCAAAATGACGTTGAACGCAGCGAGCAAGCCAGTAACGTAGACGATATGCTCGATGCCATGTCGGTCATCGATCCTCCTGCAAACGCCAATACCTTCTCCTTGCTTTGTGCGAGACGATAGACGCGATGCTCGGCCGGACATCACGAAAATTTCTCTAAACCCGCAGGACGAATTGATACCTGTGGCCCAGTCACTCCTACTTTACCCCGACTTCATTTCTGACTCTCTACCATCTCCAGTTCACATCACTCTGATCCCCCTCTGTGATCCCTGTCGCGCAAACATTACCACGCCGTTTCGACCATCCACAGTTGAGCTGTAGCCGCCCAAGTGAGGGCTTGATTCGCTACAAGAAGGTTGTCTGGTCCCTCCAATCACACCAACTCCCAGCTTGGAAAGACGTGCATCGCGACAGACAGACAGTGCTTACCGCAATTTGAGTTGTTATTGAGAACTCCTTGTGGTCCTTGCGTGATTGTTCTGGGAATACACTCGCCTTTGTCAGCTCTAAATGAATGTAATTTCAAAGAACATGGCTGAGGCTTCGAGAACGAGGACTGGCCTTGTCTAGATCATGGCTTAGAACATGGCTGAGCAGAGTCTCCACCGGCGTTAGTTCTTTGCTCAACAAACTACTATCGCGGAACCATTGTCCACCTTAGCATGATCGTCTTTGTCCTTGCAAGCAGAAGAAAAACAAATTATGACAACAGACGTCCACCATCAGCCCTTCTTAACCCTTCAACCACGATCCCACTACCTACTGCGAGAGGGGAACAATGACAACCCTCTTGCATAGACGCCAGCGCGAGTGAAAGAGCCGATCTGTTAGCCGCGTGATTGGACCTGGTTGGAAGCTTACCAGGATCACACTTCTACCTGGGCGCTTGCGCCTCTAACGTTTTCCACAAGTTGCTGTGACGAACCAACCACACCACACCTCAGTGACATATCCACCCATTCGGTACCCTTCCCTCAGGTCAGAGTTCCCAGGGCTAAATCCTCCTCAACCCCCCAGCTTCCGCGTCTACACCATGGAGGATTATCACACTGCATGCATGGTTAGGGGCGCTTGTCTAGGTCCGAGGACTGGGTTCAAAGAAAGGACGATTACCCTGGTTCTGTCTCCCCGCCCACAATTGACCCAGTGTGATGCATGTCTCAATGTCTATCATCCTATATAGACGCAATGTCCTCGTTTCTGGTTTGTTTGCTCGTGTAGTTTCTGCGTTTTGACATTATATCAATTTACTGATCCCTGACGGTTCCGGTCTCTCGGTAACAGCGTCTTCGGCTAGACCTGTTCGACATTGCTTGCCTGTTGGTTCATAGACCCAACCACCTGCAACAGTGTGAGGGCAATCTAGCAGCTCATCTCTACTCTCAAGTGTTTGGTATATCAGTCCCTTTGGCCCATCCATCAACCAGGTCTGGCCAACATCATGGCCTCTTCTCAAGCTCCTCTCAAGAAGCCACGGCTCTCCCTCCAGATCAAGACATCATGTAGCCCGGCCACAAGGTCATCAAGGAGTTATGCAGTTGACCCGAAGGACCCAACTGCCTTTAATACGTTATCCAATGTCTATGTTACCACAATCGAAAGAGCTGCTCCATCCCTGCCTGAGCCTATCACCGCCATCAACACCCTCCAGGCATTCAGTCTTGAAACTCCCGTGGAACGTCAGGACCCAAAACATAGAGTTGTTACTCCTTATGTCGCTTCTTATCCTGAGACTCCATCATCTGATACAGCGCCGTCACCACACCCAGGGCTAGAAATCAACTACCCCAGCACTATGACAGCTACACCTCCACTTTCTGCTGGACCTGTCGATTCCCAAACCAGCAAAGCCTTTAGTTTCTCGCCTGCTGATATCTCAGCGGCTCCGGTCCACAAACCTCACTTACATGTCGAGAAACGCACGCTTACTCGCCCAACATCTCTGGCGGAACTGACAACACAAGCACCCTACACACATCCTCGCTCGCTTCACAGCATCTTGCGCAACTCACCCCTTCCACCGCCTACTGCCATTCCTCCACCTTCACCCAGGCGGCAGTCACGACGTCTGCAAGACAAGGCAAATCGACGAGTGTGTTACAACAACCCTCTGACTCAGGAGATTGTCACAAACAAGTACACAAAGTCTCACATTGACTTGCTTGTGGAAGAAGCCTCGCCTCACTCTCCCCCCTGCGTCCCTCCACAGCCCCAAAATGCAATTGATCTTGCTCTCGCATTCATGCCCAACGAGATCCAGGATGGCGGGCAGACACCCGGACCTTTTGAGGATATGCGTCGTCGAATGACGGGCCTAGGTGTTCCGAGTACGCCTAGTTCGCCCATGTCTCCTGCAGGACCAAGGGGTATTTCGAAGCGAAAGAAGAAGGAAAAGAAGCGCCGTTGGGTGTGGACAATCGGACAGGAAGAAGATGATGATGAGCATGTGGGAGGGTCCATCGCGGCTTTGAGGGCTGAGGCGGCCACGTCCAGGGATTCTGATGAAATCAAGACACCTGTGACTGCCATCAGGTCTCCTCCCTTCACTTTTCTCACAATACCGACACCGAGCACGGATAGGTTCGAAAGATTGGACAGCATTCTATCTGAGCACAACGATGTCGAGATGTCCGATACGAGCAGCTGTCTCACAGTACCAGAAGAAACTCGATATACCACTGCAGAGATGGATCTAGACATCAAGACACCGATCGCTCAGCACCATGATAGAGAAAGTTCAGATAGGCTTCTCCTGCCAGATAACAATGTTAGAGGCTCCAGTCCGAAAAGGGATTCACCAGTGCCGCCAGACATGCTACGTGCAGAATGAGCTGGCTTGGGGCAGGAGGAATGTTTTGATTCTATGTACTTATTGTATTCACTGACCAGTTTTCAACGTTTGGTCGAACCGATTGTATTATTCTTTTTGGGGGCTTTTTAGGGACTTAGGGCATCATGATACCGTGCTCACGGAGAGTACTTATGAGAAATGAATAAAGCAAATGAACAAAGCGGGATGTGGTCTCTATCGTGACAACCGGGTACTTTTTGTCGTGGATGCAGTTGAAACTTCTTGGACTCGGAGGTCTTCATTTCCTTTCCATTATTTTTGCCTTGACGTTACCCAGAAAAATCCAGGCGTACAACAGGCCCAGCAGCCGCAAAGAGATTCAGGGGGTAGTGAAACCAGCGTCGTGATCGATTGTATCTGAAAGCGTCATACCCACATGACTAATTAAATCTTGGATATGTTGCGAACTATCATTCTGCTCGAGACGCTCAATCAAAAGAGCGTCAGTATCCCCTATTGGCCAAGACCTATTCATAACGGAGTAAACGGGGAGTGATATTTCCTGATGTATTTAGTTCTTATATTCAAACCAAAAACCGGCCAGCGCCTATTCCTTAGCAATAGCATACCACTGTTGCACAATTCATCATTCTCATCATAAATATTCCATTTCAAACGCTCAGAATAGGCAAAATCCCAGAAAAACACAACTTAGCTCTCAACAGAGAGGGCCTTGGCACCAATGAGCTTTCCATCGGCGTGTGAAATAACCCAATATTCGATTCTTGTAGAGTCTCTCGTTACTTGGTAAACGCGCACATCGTTGCCATGAGAGGCTTCGCGAACGGCTTCGATGACGTCGGTGTACTTGCCATGAGAGTCCCAGCTCAGAGGGTCGAGGATCTGGATCTCTGCCGACTCAGGAGAGGAGTGATCGATGAGCTTGGCAAATTCGGCTTTAATCATGTTAGTTGCGGCTTTCATGATAAAATGTTGGTTCACTTACTCTCTGTGGGTAGACCATTCTTGCCCTGCCACTTGAGAGACACCTCTTCGAAGGGCTCGTCTGCGTCAGATGTGTAGACGGCCTTTTTGCACACATCAACGATAGCCTTGGGCACCTCAGCGTCTTGATCTTTTGCCTTGAATACTGCCTTGGCCTGTGTCGATGCACCTGCGCCAGTATCCTGGTTTGCCTTGTTCAAGAAGGCCATGTAGTCGTCGTCGTTGGACATCTTGAGGGGTCGCGAGATACTGATTAGTCTCTGTGAAGGTCGGGAGAAATTTGCTGTTCGGGGGAGGATATCTTGTTTGCGAAGAAGAGAGCCGAGATTCAGGTTGTTGAAGCGTCTGAGAGGGGTTCTGGATGACATTTGGGAGGGAGATATGTCAGGCGTCAAGACAAGCACGAATGCATGTGCATGCGGGTGCAGGTGCAAGTTTGGAGTGCGGGGTGACGTCAGGGTCAAGATTCACAGCAGGGGTGACTCAGCCAATCAGAATGATTAGATCGACAAACTGAAAATGAATTGGATCAAAGTGTCTAGCAGTAAACTAACGATGAGCATTTGATGGTTTATACAACGTTAAAGAAAAATTAAAAAAAAAGAGGTTGCCTTGTATCGATCTAACAATGAGCATAATAGTGTTAAACTGATTATATTTTAAGAGACTAAAAGTGTCTGTTACAAATTCAAGCATATTACGAAATAGAGAAGAAAGAACAGTAGTTCTGTTACTTGTTCTCATGAAGCCGACGACAAGAGAAATACTGGAAATTTTTCATATTTTGGACTTGATCAAAGACAGGAAACCTTTAGTACGGTATCACAGAGTTCGTTACGACAAAGAGACATCAACAACACAAAGTCACGAAACGTATCACGGGACGGCCAAGGTAGAGTCATATTAACATTGGGAATCTCGTTAGAATTTTTGATCACCATCCCTCTTCTAGCTGGACTTTTTTTATGCTCCATGCCAGTTCATACCTGACCCAGCCCAAACGCGAGGCGTAACGAACCAACCCTTGACACCGATGCAATGGAATGATTGGTTAAGATACAAAAAGAAACAAACTGCCGCTTTAAGCGGAAGAAAGGTCCTTCTTGAGAGTACCCTGGTACTGCTTCTTCTCGGCAGGGGTCTGGAAAGCACCGTGTCCGAACTCGGACGAGGTGTCGATCCACTTGAGGCTGACCTTCTCGAGGGCCCTTCGGGAGGTCTGGGGGAACATGGTCTTTCGGAGGGTCATGACACGCTTCTTGACACCAGGGATGGAACCCTTGAGCATGACGAAGTCGTTCTTGACCTCACCGTAGCGGACGAAACCACCAAGACTGTGATATGTTAGCGAGTCGATTAGCAAGGCATAAAGTAGGAGTTACGTACGGAGTGATGGTCTTCTTGGTGACATCGATCTCGGTGGCGGCGTTGTCGTCAGCATCGCCCTTACCAATACGGTAGATCTTGTGGTTGACCGAGGTTCGGTGATGGTAACCCATCTGACCGGCACGGGCAACAGTCCACTGGACGTGGGAAGGATGCCAAGCACCAATACAAGCGACCTTTCGGAGACCCTTGTGGGTCTTGCGAGGAAGCTTCTTGGTACCCCAACGGGCAGTGACACCGTTGAAACCGTGACCCTTGGTGACGGCGACGACGTCAATCATCTCGTCCTGCTCGAAGATGCTGGAAACATCGACGGGCTTCTCGAAGAGCTCCTGACCGAAAGAGACCTTGTCGGCGATGCTGCCACCGTTGACCTGGATCTCCATAAGGTGGGCCTTCTTCTGCTTGAGAGGGGTCTTTCGGATCTGGGTGTGGGCGAGGACACGGACGACGGTGCAGTACTTCTTGATACGCTCAAGCTCGCGGGTGATGGAAGCACCGTTGTTCTCGGAGTGCTTCTTGGCGTACTTGGTGAAAGCCTTCTTCTTGGACTTGTACCAGTTCTTGTAGAATCGGCGCTTGATCTCGTCGCTCAGATGCTCGGCCCAAACGGTGGTGAGGGATCGCAGGCCTCGGGGGGTCTCGATGTAGCCAACCAGACCAACAACGATCATCTAAAAGATGTTAGCCATAGGCACATAGCCAAGCGGGCTGCATTGCTCGTACAGGAGGGGTATCAACGATCGTCACAGCCTCAACAATTTCCTTCTTGTTGGCCTTGGCGCCAGGTCGGTCGAGGTCACGGACGATGGTGGTCATACCGGCCTTGTAACCCATAGCGGCAGTCAGGTGGACGGGCTTCTTGGGGTCATCCTTGGGGAAGCTGTTGGTCCCAACACGTTAGCTATTGCCATTGCTGCTGGGAAATACTGTCCGAGAAGAAGAAAAAATATTTTTCTTGGTGGACCAGAAAATACTCACGACTTGACCTTTCCACGGTGACGAGCAGCGCGCTTCCTGGGCAGATAAGCCAGGGAGCCGTGACGGGGAGCCTCAAACTTTCGGTGCTGTCACATTGTCAGTCTCGCAAACAAATTGAAGCCATTGTCGTCGTCGACAAGCTGTACTTACACTCATCTTGGGCGGGCTGTGTGGTTTGAGGGGGTTAGTATGAACCTGAGTTAAACAAAGCCTGGGAGAAGAAGAAGTGATAAAGGAAATCGAATGTGGGCGATATTTTAAGCGAATTGTTCGAATTTCGTGGGTGGTCCGTGCGTACGTGCATTTTTCCTGGTCTGACCCTGCTAAATCCTTCACCGAGCGCTCACCGAGTTCACCGAAAAAGAGCCCTCATTGACTTCACGTGACTCGGTTTTTGGACGTTGATTTAGTCTTATACCTTAGTAGTATTTCTCATTCCGTGGAGATGCCCCAGGCTGGTACTCCTCAGATATCATGCCTGATGACTGTTTAATTCCTCGTTGATGGATATGAATTCTTTGCCATGAGCATTGCTCTCTATCAAGTTGAAATTCTCCTTAATGGACTTGAGACTTGGCGTATCAATGACAGGGTTTGCGGAATTTCACGTACTTTAGCATTATCATTATCAAGTCAAGGCAGAGAGAGTAGTAGAGATGGATACAACTGAGTTTTTATTGATTCGAGTTAGGAAATTAAATGTGCATAATGATCTTGTTCGCCGGTGACGTCGTAGCCAAAATAAACAACAAAGACCATAACCCCGGCATGACCCTCGGTTTTGAATTGTCTCTCGAGCCTCCCCATCCGCACAAAAGAAACCCGTGCCCCCGGTAGTAGAAATGGTGGTATACAAGAAAAACACAAGACTAGACGACGCAGGTAATAATAATAAAAAGTCTTCAACTCATGACGAACAAGCGGCAAGTCAAATTACAACTCATTCAACTTTTGGGGCGGCGGAAATTCCGTTTACACCAGCGTTCGCAGGAGTTGATGTCTTAGCGTCCCCAGCGGCGGAGCCAGGGCCAGAACCATTAGTGACAACGGCAGTCTTCTTCTCATCTTCTCCACTGTCGTCATAGTCCTCATCAACTTCCATCTTCCTGGCTGCTCGTTCAGGCTCGGAAACAGGGGCTGTGCGAACAGGAGGGGCATGCTCAAGACTGGGTGGGCGCTCCTCCTTAGGGGTTGCCACAACTGGTGGCTTCTCGTGAACGACTCCGGACATGGGGGTTGGGGGTCCTTGCTGCATTGGAGGCAGATGGCTAGGACCTGAAGCATGACTAGGTGGGTGATGAGCAGCATCAGAAGGGTGGTAGCTCTCGACGGCATGACGAGGAGCTGATTCAGGTCGACGAGGCTCTTCGCGACGTGACTCCTCAGGCCGGCGAACTTCCTCGGGACGCCGAGCTTCAGATGAGTTGCGGCGGTAGTTGTCCCGAGGAGGTGGGACATTCTTCGGTGACGAACGTCATCGAGACGACCTAGTAAGGTCTTCGTTGGCTTGCTTCTTGGCAGTAGATTCCTCCTC
>NC_026476.1:4900346-4947813 GCF_000240135.3 Fusarium graminearum PH-1
CGGTGGTGGACCAGCAGCCGGTGGCTGTTGGGTTGATCCTCCCCATTGAGGACCGACGGGGCCAGCTGCCTGGTAAGCTTGAGGGTGAACATCGGCGGGTTGAGGAGCAGTAGGAGGAGGTCCTCCGTTTGTGCCGCCAGAACGAAGAAGCTGTAGTCTTGCTTTGATGTGGGGGTTATTAGGATCAAGCTCAGCTGCTCGTTGGTAGGCATCCAAGGCATCAGTGATTTGGTTGTTACAACTCTCATACTACAACAAGTTAACACACGGCGCAGGGCAAGTATTTGACTGGCAAGACATACCAATGTTCCAAGATCATACCAGACCTCAGAGATGTACGGGTTAAGTCTAATAGCCCTGGAGTAAGCGTCAAGAGCATCTCTGTACTGGTTGATCTGGTAGTAAAGCACTCCAATGGAGCACCAAAAGGTGGGGTTCTTTCCATCCCTGTACACAGCTTGCTGGTATGCCTCATATGCTTTGGGGTACTTTTGTTGCGACATGTAACATCGACCTAAGAGATACCAACTCTGCGCATCCTGATTATCTAATCCATGTGTTAGTATAATTAGTGATGTATGGTTTCGACTGATATATCGTACCTGCGTTAACCGATTTCTCCAAGTATTGGATTGCGCGATCTTGGCTCTCATAGGTGTTGCTTTGCTGGTGATGTAACCAACCGAGTTGTTGAAGAACCTTGGCGTGGTTCGGGGAATGGTCCAACACACGTTGATAAGCCGCCTTGGCACTGTCGAACTAGGGACGGGTTAGATGCAGCAAGGCAGTGTCCGGCACCGTTTGTTACTTACATCTTTTTGTTGTTCGTGGACGTGGCCAATTTGAAACCAAATGTCCTCTTGAGTCAAGGGCCCGGGAGGGGAATTGACGATGTATTTAAAACACTAAAGGTGTGAGCCGCGCACATCAAAAGTGGGCACGAGACAAGGAAACTTACATCTAGACTCTGATTCCACTTGTTTTGTTGCTTGTATATTATACCGAGTCGGAAGTAAATCTCGTTGGCCTTTTCAAAATCGGGCTGGATGTTCATAACTTGAGAGAAAGCCTCCTCGGCATAGTCGTAACTTCCATAGCGGTCATACAATATACCAATGCCATACCAAAGCATGGGGTCCTAAGTTACGCGATCAGTGACTACGTTCTCATCCATCAGGTTACGTTTAATCATCCTTACCTTGGGATCCCTCAGGTTGACCAATGCCTGTTGGTAAGCGTCGTAGGCCTTTTGCAAGTTTTCTGTCATCAAGTAACAATGTCCTGAAACACCAGTCAGCGATGCCTCGTCGCATCGAGTCGGCACACATACCTAGATTGCCCCAGGCTTCACCGTTGTTCTGATCCAGCTGCACGATGGCGCGGAAGAATTCCAGTGCCTTCTCGAAAGCTTCGCGACCCTTGAGCAAAACACCAATTGCGTTCATGGCCGGTGTCGAATTGGGGTTTGCTTGAAGCGCGCGCTCATAAGCCTGCATGGCCTCGTCCGGGTTGCGCAGGACTTCAGAGTAGCTCCCTAAACACATGTCAGTTCATGTTGGTTTGCGAACGCGACGCGACAACCAACCTATCTGCAACCAAACAGCCTCGTTCATGGCAGCGATCTGATGTGACGGCGCAAAGTGTGCAGGCTGAACTCCGGGCGGAGGAGGTGGTGGAGGTGGAGGCACTTGGCCTTGATGCTGCTGCATTTGCATCATGGTTGGCGACGCGTGATGGTTCGCCATGGTGGTCGGCAGTTGGGGCGGTGATGGAGCTGCTACAGCAGGGGGGGTCGACAGCTGATGTGCGACAGACGCGAAGTCGAATTAATAGCAGAGGCTTGGAGGGTTTCGCGGTCGTGAACCAGAAGCTGGGCGGCTGCTTCCGTTGCTGCTGCTCGAGGGTTCGTGATGGGTTGATGATAACGGTCACTGCACCTGCCGAACCAACGGGCAACAAGGGCGAGATGGCGAAATAAAACGGCGACGACAGAGCCGCAGCTAAGGATGGAGTGACGAAATAACAAGCTTACGCAAGGAATGGTCAATTCGAGGCGTAAGTGCTATTAGTGGTTTGATGATGAAATACAAGACAAACCCAAGGCGCGACGGATGAGGCCTTTCGCGGACATGGAATGCGTTGCAGGTGAAGAAAGTGAGGAGTACAGACAGGATGTGATGGGATGGGGAGAAAGGACGTGAGAGCAAACCAAACCGATTGATCCAAACTCACCTAACCCACGAGTAGCGGGCATATTAAGCGCACGGCCGGCGTAGAGTGGAATGGGGCATAAAACCCACCCACACTGACTGGACTCTAACTTGCACGCCCCACCCTAACTCAACGCACGCGCGCTCAAGGTTAACTCACACCTCAGACTCAGACTCCCAGTTTCCGATGCTGTACCCGGCAAATCACACCCTCCACTGGGGCTACGCTACAGGGCCGGACAGGACAGGCCAGGGCAACCTTCACTGGTGGCGGCGGTTTACAGGCACGTCCCACATCAGGTACGTATCTTGCAGTTCCATTAAGGTAAGGTCTGCCTGTATGAGATAATTATGGAGCATCGAGGTCCCTGTCTTCCACTGCAGTCTGGCATCTGCGACGGATCAGTGGCGCGTTCCGCAAGCTTCAACAGAAGGGGGCATTCAGAGCCTCCACTCCGCCCCAAGACTCGCGAGCACCTCTACAGTACAGTGGTAGCGACTGACGACTTGAATCGGTTATGAGATTCTAGGTTTTCCATGCCGAATTAATTGTCTTATTTACTCATTCAAGGTTTTATTTACCGTCCCATCTATCCATCCTCTCTTACTTTCATCCATACAAAAATAAACTGTGTCCAATATATCTCACACATCCTCTTCGCTGGTCATGCTATATAACATTATTCAGCCTCTTGCATTGCGGCCGGCCGCAACACTTTTCGGTGCATTTTGACGCTGATCGCAGAGGGGGGGCGGACGAACAAACGTCATAAAGAGGGTTCAGTGTGCAAAAGGCTACTGTACCCATTAACGTTTCAATTAGTCGAGCTGTCAGGGCGGTAGACAGGTAGGTCTGCTCCTGTCCTGTGACAGAGCTAGATGTTGCAGCATGCGTGGAACTGACATGACAGAAGGGCTGTCAACAAACATGCCAGCCAGCAACTGACAAGAAGTGAGCAAAGTCGCGCTCGCACCGATGCTGCGGTGGTGTGTGGTGTTCATCTCGGGGTGCCAAGCGAAACGATACCGATTAAATCCAGCAACGCGTGCACGTCCCCCATCCCTATGTGGCGCATCTGAAATGTGTGCCAAGATGCTCGTCGAGGTACGTACTGTGTGTGATGAGTGATGCTGCCCTGTCAGGGTATGACAATTGAGGTTAGGGATGGAGGTGAGACAACGGCAGCAGCGTGATGGGGTTATAATGCAATGGAGACCTCGATCTACATTTGCTGTCCCTGATGGGAACAACCACGAGTTAAGGATAATGTTCCTTTCGGATGATATCAAGAAGCGACATTCAGGTAATTATGTAGGCAGTGAGTGATACTGCTAGACCCTGGAGAAATGAGTGTTGTATGAAAGCGGTCGAGGTCCAATAAGTAAGCACATATATACGCGATATCATCAAGTACATTACATATGTACCAGACACAGATTAACGAGAAACAGTGGCCAGGAGATATAATAGGGACAAGGAACAAACGAGCTGTGCGACTACGGCACAATCCCCGTTGAGGGATGATGATGATGATGATGCAAGCAGGAAGAGGAGGTCGGTAGGCCAGATGACACTGTGGCTCTCCAGATCGAGGCGGTGGTGGCTCGACCAGGAAACAGGAATGGTTAATCTTTTCACCGCTCACCGGAGTCGCCGCTAAGCTGTTCCGGAAGCCATCCACGTGTTTCGGGCCATTCTCTTTTGCACAGTCAGCAATCAAAGCCAAAGCCAAAGCCAAAGCCAAAGCCAAAGCCAAAACCAAAACAAGCCGAGTCCATGCCATGCTCCGAAACGGCCTGGCCCTGGTGAGTGGGATGGGGTCTAGGGGAGGGGGGACCCGGGACCACCATCATCGCCCTAGACCATCTCAGAGAAACAAACGAGCGAGCGACCGAGCGGGAAGGGAAAAGGGGGTTCCCGGGCCCAAGCCAAAGGTAGGATTTATAGCGCCATTCCATTGCCCTGTCAAGGCTGTCATCCTCTGACAGGAACTTTTACAATGGCCCAAGTTCACGTCACCAACCAAACCAGCAACCAACACGATGTGATGTGACACAATGTGATGCGATGCGATACAAAATCTAGTCTTTGTTCAATTGTTCAAAAGATCGCAGCCTGCCGCGACAGTTATGCACAGTCCCTGCACACATGTATGTACTTACACCTTATATCCGAGATTAGGTTCTCTCCGCTGCAGTCTTGTAGGCAAACGTTGTCGAGATGGAGAAAATCCCGACTGTATGTCGGTACGACGAGACATTGATTTCAATCGATGGCAGTTTTAACAAACAGTCACAGGGCTGTCCGGGGGTTTAAAAACTTGACAATCAGTTCGAGTCTATCTAAATAGAAAAGTTTCCAGCTGTCCACGTTACAACAAGCAAAAGCCAAAAGGCTCACGTACATATTAACCTAGCATCACGGGATCTCCTAGGGTCGAAGAAGAAAAGAAGGCCAATGCGGTCCGTCGAAATGGTTCAGCCGCACGCGCAGGGCGGACGTTGCTAAAAAGGGGAACAGTCAAAGTGCTTGGTGGTGCTTGATGGTGCTTGGTGCTTGGTGCTTGGGTTGGGTTACTTTCTCTCTGCCTGGCTGGGCTGGGCTTGGTTGGCTGGGTTAGGTGGCTAGCCCGAAACAAGAGGAAACTGGACAGACGCTGTAGAGGCCAATCGGTAGACGCACAGCTTCTCCGCTACCTACATGTGGTCGGATTAGGTGAGGTGATGCAATTCACTGCAGCGCGCTTGTTGGTCTTTGGTGGGCGGTCTGGGGATGCATCCGAGAAGCCTTGTTGGAACACACACAAGTTTATTTACAGTAGAGTACGAGATGAGATTACAAGGGTATATGTAAGAATGAATGGTTATTAGACTAGAGAAGCGTTTTAAACCTCCATATTGGTCACTTCGTAAGAATGAATGAGCTTACAACGGCCAACCGCAAATGATAACAACAGTTCAAAACAACATGGTCCCATATTGTGGAATGGACGATCTAGTGACCAGCAGAAAAGAGAAGGTAGCAAGGAGGCCTAGAGTGGGATAGTTAGGTGAGGCTCGTTTATTGGCAATATGAACCCAGGGTATCTGGGTATCCACGGGTAGGAAAGCAATTCAAGCGATAGGATGGGTCCCTGTCTCTGGTCTGCACATAGACCAGGACAGGGCTCGTCTCTAGTCCAACTAAGCTGGGGCTGTCTGAGCTTGGGCTGGGCGTGACGATGCAGATGGGGGACGGGAGATGACAAGAAAAGGTGGGACATCCTAACAGTAAGGGGTGAAAGACAGCTCCCGGGGGAAAAGAAAGACCAAGGGGGGCGTGTGTCTTGTAATTTGGCAGGGGGGTTGAAGAAGCAGAAGCCAGAAGCTGTGCAGTGGAGAAACAATGGGGACAAGAAGATGATGATGATGGATGGTGCGTCGGTTGGCCTGCAGTGTTTTTTTTTCCTCCTAGCCCTCCTCCTCGCCTGCCTGGAGGAAATGGAATTGGAAAAGCAGGGGTTGGGAGGAACGGTTAGGTAAGACATTCACAACTGTACGTACCTTGGTACTCTTTCTTGCAGATCTCAACTGGAGCTCACTACTAAGATTCGACGAGTCTGGCAGTTAGAATTGAGGCTTTTGTCTGTGGCTTGGATGTCGTAAGGTGGGCAGACACTGTAATTAAGAGTTTATTTTACACCAAGGTTAACGATAACGTTCATGAAAAGAGGTAACAATTCTTAGACAGCCTCAATGATATGGCATAGATCTATTATTTGCATATGGTATTTGACAGCAGACTGTTGATATCGCTCAATCTTGTACCATTACACAATACAGAAGACTATAGACAGGATTAAGAGAAAGGTTTAATCAAGCACGACGTACATTGAATACCTAGCGATTGTGGCCAAACGGTTGTGTGTCTCCGACTAACAGTGCTATATACCCTGAAGCTTAACTTGACCCAGGTCAACTAGCGAATTCGACAACGTCGCTATTACTACCATCAGAAGCCGAAACAATAAGAACTGATGGCTATTTCAGGTGGATGATGGGTTGTCTGATGTATAATACACGATCTCAAGGGTACCCTAGCTCGCGCAGCACCATGTAAATGTCGCTATCGTGGTTTTCGCACAACCTCATTCCACAAACACTTTTCTTTATGTAGTGTAGTTACATGCTGATTACTACCACGTACATACGGTACATATCCAAACAAACCAGATCCCATACTGCATAGGAACATATCGTGCTGAAAGCTGCGTAACACGACACATAAGAGGTGCTATGATGGTCAAGCATCTCTATCTGTAATATTAGTAGGCAGATGGTAAAAAATGCCCTACTGCTTGCTACTGTGTCCATACGTAAATAGTCGAGGTTGTCAGAAATATCAGACTCGAGGGCCACTCAAGTACGGTAGGTATATAGCACAGCATCCAGTATTGAACTGCATCTTACCAAACAAGGCTACGTGCAGACTCGTTCAATTAAGCAAGCACCCTGCAGTAAGACCCAGCTTCTACTGCCGTTCTCCGAAGGTAGTACAGCTACCGTGACAGTGATAGTGACACAAGCGCTTTTCGCATGCCATCGCGATCTCCTGGGCTTCCCAGATGAAGACTGCCTGTCGATGAGGGATCTACAGTACCTACCAATGTACAGACAGACACGTACAGGGTAGAGTATGTATGTACAGCCTCCAGCTCTCTTCACACCCCCGTAATGTTGTTGACTTGGAACAGCTCCAGACCAACCCTGCCTGCACTGTGCCGCGCGCACGACACCATCACAAACGCTCATCAATGCAGACTATAGTCTGCTGCACTTTGCTTTTTTCTTATCCTTTTTCTTTTTCCGCTTTGTTGGCTGCGCGTCGTATTTTGTGAGTCCAATCCCTAGCAGGAGGGCTACTGCGAGTTGCACACTCTTGGCATGTGTCAGATTTGACACCCAGAGTTCTGCAGATATCCCGTCACCAGTTCGTATCAATCATTTACCATGACATAAATAAGCATCTCGCGTCAAGTGAGAGGGAGTTAAGTCGCTCCGGCCCGAACCTCCGCAGGCCACTCGTTAACCGGGAATATTGCCAAGACTGGTTGTGATGTGGACCTTTGTATTGGCAACTGAGCTGAAGAATACATAGAGATTCTTGGAGGAAGGAAGGGGAAAAAACAAGTATCGTATCTTTAACAGGAGCCAAGCCAACGTTTCAAATTATGATCGATTAGTTGACATCATTTGTAGTATAGTCTGCTTCATGGTCATGACCCCAAAATTTACCTTATTGCTGCATTTACGTAGCTGCTCGTTAGTCTGCTTGAGCCCTGCAGGACACGGGGATGAACTGCAGGGAAAGCAGAGGAGACCGTTTAATATTCCAAGTCGGGTCGCCTAGGATCTATCTACAGTATCATCTCTCCACCCACAGATCGCGCCAGCTGCTTTTCTCGGACCAAGCCTCTATTAGCCCTGGTCCTACTGGCCGGGCCCCCAACCTCCAATCCTATACATTTTGTGTGACTTATTATAAACTCCGGTGCTCTGCACAGAAGGACTCGAGTGCTATTGAATCTCTATTGGTGCCGAAGCTCCCTCCGACTCGATTACGTGGACAGATCAAGGCCAAGTGGTCCTAGATCCGTTTATTACCGACTCGGCTCCAGAACTCTCCAAGGATAAGGGGTCCGCTGCGGCTAACGCAAAACTGACGACCCGATGGAAATAGGGAATCAATTCCACAAGCCAAGTACCGGCCCACAACGCGATGAGGGTCGTTTCTGTCGTCGATACTCTCTGTAAGTACCTCCTAATTAGGTAGAGTGGACGTTAGGGAGCACTAGCACTGGAGAACATAATCTCTCTTTAACCCTTGAGGTTCAATGTAGGCACGCAGGGTCATGTGACCATCACTGCAACGAACGCATGCTGCCAACAGGCATATCACTTACGTTCGTATAGTAGCCTACCTATATCTGAAGCTAACATATAGTTGCTTCCACTAATAAATGGCAATATATACCTGAACTTTCCTTCTTGTTGTTACATACTTGGTTAAACAAGTTTAGCAGAGCCAAGAGAAACTTAACTAAAAGGCAACAACGCTTGTTAGTCATGCCAATCCCCCAAGACTCAATTCTTCTAGAATGATATTCGACAAGGTTTCAGTTTAGCGCAGTCAAATCGCTTGCTATGCCGGGACACCGCCCGCTTGAGACAGTGACAGTCAGTCCCTGGAACAAGTCTGTTATCATCCCGTCCTGGATTGGTAGGGTCTCATATCGCCAAGTGCTGTGGCATCAAGTGTCAATCACATTCCGACCACGAATACCAAGTCCTACATAAATATCACGCGCCACAATCAATTGTTACTTGATCACCCCTCGAGTCAGGATGAAAGAACTCCCTAGTCGGCTTGCTCCAAAGTAGCCGCACAGTACAGCGCAGCACCACACCAGGGAAGGCCAGACTCCCTTGCCTTGCTCCGTTGCACATACACCAAGTGAGGAGCGCATACCGTTCCTTTGTCTCACCTGCAGGCAAAGCCGCCTGGCCACAGTCATGTTGACTTGGTGTCGTGGCCCACAGTCGTGGAACAAACAGTTGCGATTATTCTGAGACTGGAGAGGGGGATCAGGCGTGGTGTGGTGAAACGTGGCCGTCGACCCGTCTACTGGCTGAGATGCTGGCATTCGATCTAATTGTGAGTTTCCCTGTTGTGAATGTGGTAAGTAGCCTTGTTGATGAGCGTTGATTGGCGCCCATGACTTTATGACCAATCCTGAACTGTACTATCGAAGTCGTATATTAAGAGGTTTTTGTTGGCACTTGGTTTTCGTGAGATTCTAGTACCTTGGTCATCGTCGGATACTCAGGTGATGGATGGTACAGTGAATTATGTCCCTAGTCAAAAACAAGCAACATCGAACTTCTCATAGCTAGTAACTGACCTGGGCTTTGCTACACTTTACCACTAAGTTGCGTGTTCTGACTTTTAACGGCTATTGTCTCGAGTAGAATGTTGACCTTGAATGGCCATTCTGCACCACAACATTTCAAGTATTCTTCTGTGCTCATATCAATAAGACTTGTTTTATACAGGACCATGATATGTGCGCATTCTAACGGTGGTCACAGTCCGAGTAGTAAGCCATGGATGAAGCTACGTTTGGGCAACTCTCTACTGTATCAAGCATCTCGTTGAAAACTGTTATACCGACTCGATGATATAAAAGGGAGTTGTAGTTGTTAACCATCACTTTCATGTCCCTTAACTGCTTACTCTCAAAAGAGGAGCCTTGCGCTTCCAAGACCGAAATGTGTTACTCAAGGATCACCAAGGCCGCCCTCAACTTTACTAATATGAGAAGTCGTCCATTATAACTCTTGAAGCCTTCCTGGAGAAAGGATAAAAAAGGCAAGCATGGCAAGCTGCAAAAAGACAATGTCGGTGGAGAGGCTCGAACTCTCGACCTTTGGATTACCCTGGTTTCTAACCAAGTCATACTTTGTCGAAACAATCGAACGATATGAGACCAACGCTCTAACCAACTGAGCCACACCGACCAGTCGACGTCAGGACAAGCCTGATTACTTGGTAGCAGGCGGCATCAATTTGGGACCTAACAAGAATGCAATTCTGATCTGACTAACAGTGCTTTGCAACTGCAGTCTACTCGACATAGGGTTAAATTATGAAGACAACAAAGCCTCGCCGCCAATTCCATAATTCCATAATTATCAATTTACTCAAAAAGGAGGAGTGTATCTACTGAGACAAAACAATGTCTCAAGATTTCAGCTGACTAAGTACTTTGATTGAATAGGAATGAGCCAGCCGGCTACAAAACTGGTACTGATTTAGCAATTGATAAAAACATTCGACCAGTTTTAGTGCATATTAAATCCAAGGAATCATTAGTATTTTCGTCTGGTCTTCTTTTAGTCCCTGTCGGCTATGTGGTAAACCTTGAACTATCGACTGTGGCAACATTCTCCACGGTTTTCTTGAGTGGGGCTTCGGAGAATATCACCACATAAAAAAACATGATCGCCATCAACAAATCTGGAAGAGCAGCAAAAGGGAATGTCGGTGGAGAGGCTCGAACTCTCGACCTTTGGATAACCCTGATGTTTAATCAAGTCATATCAATCTGAAAGCAGATGTAATATGAGACCAACGCTCTAACCAACTGAGCCACACCGACATCGCTACGTGAGCTAGCAACCCAATTCGATGGCGGAGGGCGAATCTAACAGTGTACAAAAAGAGATTTCTCTTGGCGAATCGGGGGCAATGAAACATCTGGAGATCGATGTGTTAATATTATCCGAGTATATTGAGACTAGAGGTCTTGGAACTCTATTTTTTCATGTTTTAACGTTGTCTCTCAACGTTGGCCACTTCGTGTTGAAGTTGGAGAAACGTGATCGGTTTTTGCGGGAGATCTCGCCGCGAGCATCAGCAAAACACCGGGGGAATTCGTCAATGTGTAGACGGAGTTTTGTCGTATTTCGGTATTTCTGTAACTCACCATTGGACATCTCCAGTCAATTGACCCAGCATGATCTACGATTCATACGATTGGAAACATTGGCCACACGATCGAGTTTAGATCAATTAGATTCAAAGGTTCAAGAGTCATGGTAAAATCTAGAGAGGCAAAAAAAGAACAAGATCATGTTCCATGAATCGGTCTTCAGGGTAGCACCACACTGTCCCAGCTCAATCAACAAGTGGAGATGGAGGCCAATGACGAGCATGGATCCACGAAAGAATGGGTACCTAGACTCATAGAGTTTTAGCACGTTATTACAGAACCACCAATGACAGTACCCCGCACCTCCAAAAATCGCAACCTTGACCCCGCCAACTCACCCTCATTCACCCTTTGAGGCTCAGGCTAAGGTTTGTTCTCGGCACAGGTGAGCTTTTTTGCCGCAGCCGCTACCTTAGCTCCTCCCTTGTACCTTTTGGTGGCCGTCTTCGGAACCCGTACAGCAACAGAAAGGCAAAATTTTCTTTGGTTGATCACTTCAGCAAAGAGGGACCTTGACAGTCAGCCCAGCTACTACTTATTACCTACTTCTATCCGTTCCCTCCCACATGCTTTTCCCTTTCCCTCTTCCTCCTCACTCACTCATCCACCTCTAAAGGAACATATCACCTGTTTCTTTTCATATCTACATCCAACCAAACTTCACAATGTCTCCCACAAACGCCGAGTATGCGCTCTCCGAGTCGCACAAGGAGGTAAGCTCTCCCCTGCTATCGCCCCTCGAGGGCATTGATAGATCAATTGACTCACAATTTTTCCAGATGCTCGAGAAGTCTCTCCTCGACTCCGACCCCGAGGTTGCCTCCATCATGGTACGTTATGCTCAATCGGGAGCCTTGAACCTCTGGCAGTCACTTACACCCATTACAGAAGGATGAGATCCAGCGCCAGCGCGAGTCCATCGTCCTCATCGCCTCCGAGAACATCACCTCCCGTGCCGTCTTCGACGCCCTTGGTTCTCCCATGTCCAACAAGTACTCTGAGGGTTACCCCGGTGCTCGTTACTATGGTGGCAACCAGCACATCGATCAGATCGAGCTTCTCTGCCAGCGTCGTGCCCTCGAGGCCTTCCACCTCGACTCTGAGAAGTGGGGTGTCAACGTCCAGTGCCTTTCTGGATCTCCCGCCAACCTCCAGGTCTACCAGGCTATCATGCCTCCTCACGGTCGTCTCATGGGTCTTGACCTCCCCCACGGTGGCCATCTTAGCCACGGTTACCAGACCCCCGCCAGGAAGTGAGTTTGCAGAGCCAAGTTCAGTCATGATCTCAAATGCACAGTATGCTAACAATTGACAACAGGATCTCTGCTGTCTCTACTTACTTCGAGACCATGCCCTACCGTGTCGACCTTGACACCGGTATCATTGACTACGACACCCTCCAGAAGAACGCTATCCTCTACCGCCCCAAGGTCCTGGTCGCCGGTACCTCTGCCTATTGCCGTCTCATCGACTACGAGCGCATGCGCAAGATCGCCGACTCCGTCGGTGCTTACCTCGTTGTCGATATGGCCCACATCTCTGGTCTTATCGCCGCTGAGGTCATCCCCACCCCCTTCAAGTACGCCGATATCGTTACCACCACCACCCACAAGTCCCTCCGTGGTCCCCGTGGTGCCATGATCTTCTTCCGCAAGGGTGTCCGCTCCGTCGATGCCAAGACTGGCAAGGAGACTCTCTACGACCTTGAGAACCCCATCAACTTCTCCGTTTTCCCTGGTCACCAGGGTGGTCCTCACAACCACACCATCACTGCCCTGGCTGTTGCCCTGAAGCAGGCTGCCAGCCCCGACTTCAAGGCCTACCAGGAGAAGGTTGTCTCCAACGCCAAGACCCTGGAGAACACCTTCAAGGCTCTCGGCCACAAGCTCGTCTCTGACGGAACTGACAGTCACATGGTCCTCATTGACCTCCGCCAGCACAACCTTGACGGTGCCCGCGTTGAAGCCGTTCTCGAGCAGATCAACATTGCTTGCAACAAGAACTCCATCCCCGGTGACAAGTCTGCCCTTACTCCTTGCGGTATCCGTATCGGTACCCCCGCCATGACTTCTCGTGGTTTCGGCGAGAAGGAGTTCGAGCGTGTCGGCAAGTTCATCGACGAGGCCATCAAGATCTGCAAGGAGGAGCAGGCTGCCCTCCCCAAGGAAGCAAACAAGCTCAAGGACTTCAAGGCCCGCGTTGCCAGTGGTGAGGTCCAGAAGATCAACGATTTCCGAAAGGAGATTGCTTCTTGGTGCAGCGCCTTCCCCCTCCCCGTTGAGGGTTGGCGCCTGGACGCCAGCATCTAAGATGCTCGGCACTAGATTCTACTGCTCTTTCATAGGTTATCCATCTCTCAACATGATGTGATGCCTTAGCATGGAGACGCATTTAACATGGATGAGGCAAATGGCGAAACGTTCAACAAGCATGCATTTCATCACGGCGCAAATACCTAGTTTTTTTTTTTTTAGTTTTGGGAAAGGAATTTTACTTCAGATCGGGATATGTGTGAGCATCCTTCAACAAGATGGATCCGCTGGAAAAAGATGGTGTGGGAGTTGGGTTACCTTATGATATCTAGAAGATCATTTGATCTTCTCTCTGGCCTTTTCGACATCACATCTATGTGGTATGGTGTCGAGACAAGCCAGAAACAACACTCCGTTAGGGGGTAGCAGACAGTTAAAATACAACCATTGGTTAAATGTCTGAAACGACTTCGTTCCTTGCCTCTGCAGTTTTGTCACGTATTTCGATCAATGTTCGAAACCATGGATTATTGTTCAAAGCTTATTACGTTGCCTACAGGTTCTGATAGTAAGCACATTCGCCCATGATCCGGACCTCCGCATTGAAACTTGAATTGCCCAACAATCGACCATTTCCGTTTTATTGCTTCCCAATCGTCGGTTCCATTCCTACCTCAGCAATCCAAGCACCGGCCATCTCATCCATCACGGTTCGTCTTCCCATTCATCCATCACATCGCGTCTAAAGAAAATAAGAAAAATGATAACGACAAGGCAATCCCTATATACGAGGCACAACAGCCTTCCAGGATCCGCCCCAATAGTTGGAGAGACAAGCTTTTAACCCATCAACTGATTGTACCTCCATTCATATTATCAATCCCGTGAGAGCCCTCCCGTACGCCGGCTAATCATTGAGAGCCATTCCACCCGCATGCCTGTTTGCTTTTGGTTTGTCCAAACCACGATGAAGAACTCCGCTCGTATGTCACACCGAGTTGGATACTGGTGAAGTCGAGTAATGTTGTGTATCGTGCATGCAAATGCGGTAGCAACCCAAAGCTCCAAGATGAGGAAGAAGGATGAGCCAGGAACGCCGTGAATATATGGTTTATTGAGCAATTCCTCATATGCAAAGTAGAAGAAGGGCAGGAAAAACAAAACTGAAACCAAAGACCATCTGCTGCGGTCATTGCAAATAGTTCGTGGGGGTATGAGAAAGACGAAAGGACTTCGAGTATAAATGTAAGAGAAAAAAAAAAGAGTAATACACGATTTATATGAATATGAAAGTTCCCAAGACACGGCTTGGGGTTTCCTGAGAGTTTTCCGTCGTTCCAGGAATCGCATTGAGGGAAAGCGGGTGTCGACTCAAGTGTATGCTTGTTCAAGTAATGGAATAGGGGCAATGGCTGTCCACCAAACTCGTATATGACGACACTACCAGAAACGTTGCTTGGCCTACTGAGCAATGCTTTCTGGGCTCATCATGCCAATGGTGTCGTCCTTGTCGGTTTGACTAGCGTTGCCCTGGCTTTGCATGCTGTCTCGCCGTTCCATGCTAGGAGCCAGAGCGATAATTGCAGGATTGGGTACTGGACCAGTCGTGCTGGTCATGGACTTCTTTTTGCCCGGTGGAGCATTGGTCCCCTTTTCTGGTGATGCGTTCGCGTTTGCTCTGGCCTCAGCAGCAGCAGCGTCCATCTTCTTCTTCTTCTTTGCAAGAGCCAACTGCTCCTTAGGAGAACGCTTCTGAGCGGTAACAATTTTTCCGCTGGCCCCCAAGCGAGGACGAGGCTTCTTTTGCTTCGTAGGCAGGTCTTCGTCCTCCACAAGGGGCTGATCGCCATTAGCGTGCAGCTTAGCCAGGAAGAAGTTCTTAACCAGGCCAACTTGCTCCTGTATGTTCTCCTTGGTAACTGGATCCGAAACTGACAGGGGCTCGAAAAGATCAGTGGCTGCTTCACCAGTTGTCTGCGTCTGCATCTGATGAATATTGCGGACTCGGGTTTGCAGAAGATGCAAGGGCACAGAGATCATATCAAGTCCCATCTCCTTGTCCAGACCCAGAGCCCGGAAACCAAAGAAGTCTTCGCCAAGGTCCTCAGCAAAGTCACCACTGACGAATTGCTCGCTGCCATCCTTGAAAGCTCCAACTCCATCGACTCCAGCGTCTTGGGATAAAGCAGGTCGCAATAGATCTGTGAGATGCAGCTTCATTCTTTCGTGCAGACCGTCCAGCTTGGCACCAAGTCGATCAATGTCGTCCTTGGCGTACAGTTCCAGTGAGCTGATATCAGTTCCGTTCTCGTCCAAAGTGTGCAGGATGACTTCTTCAGGAGTGAATCTGGGCTGGAATCTAGAGCCTTCGGCATTTGTGGGGGCAGCCTTCTTTTCGGATTCGTTGTATACGTTGAAAGTTCGAACCAGCTTTTGGAAATAATCGGCTGCAATACCCGTGAAGGCATCCATGGCCGAGGGCTGAAGCTCTTCGAATCCAGTGTGATATAGTACCTTGGCGATAGATCGTTTGAGAGCGTCTTGGCACGCTTCAGCTGCCATTACAGGGCCATCGTCAGCAATGAAATGAGGCTCAATATCCTGTTCCACAAAAGGATCGGAGTTTGACTTGGGAAACTGGTTTGTATAGACCTAATTGCGTCAGTATATACCCGCTTCAAATTTGATTGCTCTCTTACCTGAGTTTGAACCTGCATTTGCTTGATGACCGAGATTCTGGTCGCAAGCTTCCTAGTCTCTTGAATTTGATGTATGTTCTCGTCCATCTTCTTTGTGAAGCGACCCGGTGGTGCTACAAATGTTCCGGGCGGTACCAATCGAAGGAACTCCTCGTGCTGGTTGATGACCTGCCCTTCATTGTCTTCAATCCATTGGAGCTTGGGGTGAATATCAGGAATGTTGCTCAGGGTGTCGTAATAGTCAGGGATCATCTTGGCGACCTCTTCTTCAATCTCCTCTGCCAAGGTCTCAGCTGGTTTCACTGTTGGGTCATCTGAGGCAACAGTTGCTGGATTCGTTAGAGCGTGGGTGATGATTCCCTCTGCTTCTGCCTCTCGCTGCCGCTTCAGAAACCGGCGCATGCCGGCTTTTGTTCGGACAAGAGCAGAGGCTTCTGTGTTGAATTTATTGTCCTTGAAGAGCTGAAATCGCTCCTTGGCCACCAGTGCTCGATCCTTCTTTGTGGTTTGTTTCCAGACCTTGTACTCTTCATCCTCGAAAGCTTGCTCGGTAGCTTCACCAAACGCCGAGTTGAGTGCCAAACCATTGATGCTAGGCCCATCAATATCCATGGCATCGGCATTGCTTCCGATTCCTGAATGTCCGTTGAGACCCAGTGGTGTAGTAGATCCTCCGATAGGTGGAGTCCCAAAGCCATTGCTTCCATCCACCTCCGAGCCTTCACGAACTTTCCCCAGGAGTCCATTCACTTGCAATATTGGCTTCTGGTCGATTGCCGGCGTGTCCTCTTTTTGGTCGTTCGGCGCCTTCCGCGCTTTGCTTGTGCCCTTTGCGCCAGCTTTGCGACCTCGTGAAGACATTATGGGTTCGTCATCAGAATCTTCGCCACCATCATCTTCTCCCCCATTTTGTTTTCGCCTTTCTTCAGCTTCGACTTCGGCTCGAGAACGGATAGCAAGATCAGGGATGAGCGGAATGAGCTTCTCTGCCTCTTTTCTCATCCCGTTTGCCATACGTCGTAGGGGGTGGTTCATATCGTCATTATACCTGAGGCAGTTGTCCCAGATTAAGTTGAGGTCTACGACGAAATCCGTCTTGGACTTGTAGGTCAGACTCTTCAGCTTCTTTGTCATAGTACCGAGATCCATGGGATTTTGAATCACTGAAAAAGGTTAGTCTGATAGTGATATGATATCGTTCATAGCATCTTACGGTTGTAATAGTTGGGAGCGTCCCTCTTGTTGACTCTTACCAAGAAGGGAGTCGAATATTCGGTATGCGCCTTGAGCTCCGTCAAGACCTTTTCCAAAGCTTCATACAATTCCTCTTGATTCACGTTCTCCTCACTCGCCCATTTGCTCCTATTCTTGCGGACCTCGTTCATCAAAAGCCGTAGCTCAGCGTCGGAGGCGCGGACTTGATCTCGCTTCATGTCAATGCGGGCGATAAGATGTTTCAAGGTCAGGCTGGAAGCACCGAGATTTGCGCTACTCAGGGTCCCCTGATTGGGGACGGTGTTGTGGTTGTTATTCGGGTGATGATTATGGTCCATTTCGGCCTGCAGTTGCTTCTCGGAATCCTCGAGTTGTTGTTGTTCGAGCATAGCGGCGCGGTCATTTTCCAGGGTGTGAAAAATAGTATGGAAACTCCTTCGAGCAGCAGCTTCAGTCGCTGTGCGAGCCTCCTCAAGTTTCTTGATAGAATCTTCACCATCTTTATCTTTGAGCTGCGAGCTGTCTTGATCTTTGGATTTATCACCATGTTTCCCTGGTGATGTCACTGAATGAACAGGCGAGCTCCCTGATTTGGATGGTGAGAGTAAGGTATTAGCAGCGGCGATTTTGGGCGCCGGCTGTGATGGTTCATCATCGTCTTCATCGTCATCATCATCGTAGTCGTCTTCATCGATGGTGCGCTTCGCTTTCTTTAGGGGTGGTTCTTTGATAGGCTCGTGGTCGGTTGTGGGAGGGATAATATTGGCGGGAGGGGGCGGACAACGTCTAAGAGCGGCGATCGCGGGATAATTGTATGAGCCATCTTCGGAAAACAGCAGCGCGACCTTATCCTCAGTCTGGCGATACAAATCCGCGAATAGGGCGCGTCGATTCTCGTCCTCGATATCAGGTTGTGCCTCAGGCATCAGCACACTTGAGTTATCAATGGGAGTCTGAGTACGCGCAGGGACATCATCAAGATGTGTTAGACTTCTATTGCTGTTTGTATGTTGCAAGTGAGGAGGCTGCCAAGCGGGCTGGCCGTTTGTGATGGACATGATGGGTCCAAGGCGATGATAGCGACAACGGGGCGCGAGTCGCCATGCGCAACAAGATGCGCTCGCGTGCGGCGGGACCGAGGGCGATTGGAGAGCTCAAGACCGCATGGGATGAACGGCAAGCATCGACCGAGATGGCAGACAAAAATTGACGAATAACAGATACGCGGAAGGTTGTGTTTTGATGGATCGCAATCTGCAGTTTTGTCGTCTGTTCAAGAGGTGAGGTTGAGGATTTGGGGGGTGCCTTGTAAGGTACCTTTCCCGAAGCGGAGACTTTCCTTGAGTGATCTGGCTGCTGGCGCGCGCTGAGCCGACTCGTGGGGGAATCTCGCGGGGAGATGTTGCGGGTACAGGTACTTTGGCCTAAGAAGGTCAAATTATAGGGGTGTCAGAACAGTGAAGCCACGCTTGGATTTGATTGATAAGGCTAATATTGTTCTTCGATTCTTTGGAAGATGCGTGATCTTCTTTTTTTCTGAGTGATCCTCCTTTAGGTAGATTTTCGACATAGATCCAGGGTTCAGTATATCACTGCCCATGTATTTTATACAAGAGAGCCTGCTTTGGCCCAGGCAAGTTTAATGAGCCAGATAACTTTGTCAGCAGATCACGTGCAGCATAACAAAGGTTGTATGTAGAGGGGGGAACAAAGACCACGAAACCCAATGCATGGAAAGTTTCATGGCAGAGAGAATATTGTATGAATGCATTTAAAACAGTACCTCGAGAGTTTTTCAGAGTGGTCTCGATGGAAACTGTTGTACTATTAGTGGAAGAAACTAGCCAGTACTACATTAGTAAGTTAGATCGTCTTCTGGTTAAAGCAGTTTGCCTGTCTTGGTAGCTGGCAAAAAGACAAGCTACCGATGTACTCATGACACAAGAAGAAGTTGTCGAATGAGATGCAGCAATCAAGGTAGATATACGTGCATTTGTTCCTGTTTTATCCACCGAGTTGTGATGCTATCTACCCATCCACGTACCTACTTGGCCCGTCTACCTGGTACCAAGGTAACAATAAACATTATCTGCAGGTAAGTAAAACACATGCTGGACTCCACTGGCAGATAACCAAGAGCAAACGCCATCTCTCCAGAAGACCCCCCAAGGATAATCTCCAGCCAGTGATACACAAGATCGTTAGGGGATATGAGGGGCACCTGTACGGATACCTGTGCCTGAGTCTGTGCCTGCATCACGCAAGCCTAGAACGGGGGACCCATGAGATCACCAGCGCCAAAAAGAAGGGAATCGGAAGCCAAACTGTCCACGGGCGCCCGGCTGTCTGGGGTTTGGGGCTGCATGAGCGAGTGCCCACGTTGTCCTCCAATTCCATTGGCAATCAAATCGTAGCCCCCTGTCATCTTGGTGCTTGCACCGCCACTTTCGCAGACAGGTCAAGCCACAAATACCATCGTCGTCACTTTGGAGGAGCTCCGCGGTTTCATTTTCTCTACCTGCTTCAGCTCTAAAACTCCCAGCCTCATTCATCACCTTACACGTATAGCTCAAGACCTGTCCTATCACCGCAAGTTTCAGAATAACCTTGGAAGTGACATTGAACAAGCGTTGCAATTTGTGGGATACCTCTGATTCCTAAAAGAACGCACCTGGTCTTTGCTCCACAGCTACTCTTCATCATGAGAATACGACTCCCAGTTGCAGGTACGTCATTGCGTTGAGTCTGTCTCGATTGAGTGCCTGGAGTGGGTTTGCTCGACTCCATGATCGACACACATTACCATACCTATCACGAGAGTGATATTGACTACTCTCCTAGGCGCCTTCCTGGTCTTGCTGCTCATCGCTGCCTACGCTGGCCTAACTTCGATACAGCTTGGTCAATATGTCAATGATAAAGTGCTCCACTTCATTACGTTTTTCATACTCACCGTCGTGTTCTACTGGATTGTCGATACCAACAGACGGCGAGTCATGAATATGACCTTGGTAGCCTGCACAATCGTTCTTGGTGTTGGTTCCGAATTCGTTCAGAGCTTTCTCGACAATGGCCGGGAATTTGATTTGTACGACATCGTTGCGAATCTGATGGGAAGCTTGCTCGGTGTTGGTCTATGCTCATGGTACCACAAGCGTATGCTTGAGCGCAAACGGCGTAGACGGTACAGTGCCGTTCCTGGTGAGGATCAGGGCGACGTCGAGCTTGGCGAAGGCCACGAATCTGGTGTGGTGGAAGTGGCGAGTCGATCTCGTACTCTAGAAGAAGAGGTTGATAACTGGGACGAGAATCAGATCGACGATGATTGGGATGAGGAAGAAGCCCATGATGTTCCAGCCAACACACATACGCTGGACGACAGTGCCGATATCGGGGATTTGGCAGACAGTAAGAAACGAATGGACTAAGGTGACCCTGGGGCCGGGTCCTACAGGTATGACTTATGACTGGATGGTTCTATATGATTTTATGTTCAACCCGATACATGCCCTTCCTACGACCTTGATGGAAAGTGACGGTATCAGCAGCTTTCAGGGACAGTTGAAAATGGTATCAATTCAAGAACTACCTCAGCAAACTTGTCCTATCCCAATTATAGTCTCCATGATATCAAGCAAGCCACATATACTCGAACCCCTCGTGGCCAAAATCTCTACTAAAAGATGCGGGTCTCTTCAGTTTTGCGGCGCTTCCATGAAACGTTTCGGCCCGCAACTATCATCATTCATTCGGAAACATCGTCGCGCCAAAGCCTCGGCGAACTTTGGTTGCCTTCTTCCTGCATGGGTTCGTTTCATTGTGTGCTTGGACTAGCCCAATCTGCCACCCCGAGCAACTGGGTATCAAAAGATGAGTGAGGGCCAGGGTCCGGCATCAAAAACGAGGGTGACGACGGAGGCGGAGTTAAAAAAGAATGCCCTCAGCCAACAGTACTTGGATCAGACATTGTCGGAGATATGCCACCTGCTTGATAAAGTCTGAAGAAGCTAGATAACGCCCATCCATGCAATAGGAATATAGCTCGCCACCATCTCCTGGTATATTCGGGGGAGCAGAGAAAAGTTCCTCTAGCCCAGGAAATGAGAGTAATACCGAGGGCTTCCCTTCTACAAGATCAGGAACGGAATTTGCCATAAGCTCTCGATATGTCAGAGTAGGAGGAGACAGCGGGGTTTCCCCTTCGGGAGAAGACGAGGAAGAAGTAGGACGACCATCACCGATTGCCCCGTAGGAGTGATAGCATCGAACATATTTCGTAGGACCAAACGCGAGAGCAGTCTTGAGAACCCGGACCCATGTGTATTGTTGAGCTTTGCTGCAGTGTATGGGGTAATTAGGGATGAGGCCGAACATCAAGGGTCTGGTCACGTCCTTCACCAGCCAGTGCAAGTGACCAGGAAATTGCTCAAAGACCTCCTCCCATTCCCTGGCTGATTTGTTGTCGTATTGTTGGAGGTAGATGCCCTCTGCCACCTGAGAGGCCGAGGGGCTCTGTTGTTGCACGTGTACACGCATTGTGTTGATCTGAACAGTATATAGCAAGAATAGTGACATGACCAATCGGGCTTGTTTTCATATATTCTCTCTTTGTTTTTAAAAATGCTTCTTTTAGCCTTTATCCCAAACTCAATCCTTCTCATCTACTCGTAAGTTTAATCACACCTGAGTTTGGCCCATCTACGTAAGTCAAAAACTCCATTTACGACGATAGTGTTATCATAGGGCTTGCACAAAGACTTTTGTCCCAAAGCTCGGCCTAATGAATATTTGTTTCACGAGGAGTTATTGTTGTCTTTCAAGTTGTGACACAAGAATTGTTTAGTAGGTACTCTACTTGCGAAATACATTATATCTGTCTCATAGGAGTCGAATACCTATCATATAAAATTCTGCAACTATTTACTCTTAAATATATTTGCCTATATGGCTTCTTTAAGTGATATATCGTTCGATCCGTACTCATAATAGGTACTTTTTGGTGGTCGCATATGAATTCCAAAGCCTAACACTGACTTTTGTCTTTCACTTGCAGTTCTGAGTCATGATAGGCAAGGCTCAAAGAAGCAAACTTGTTGTCGCAATGCTCATGATACAATCTTGGAAAACTTTCAAAGAACTCGTTGGTCGTTGTGCCAGTTGTTGTTGTACATTAAGGTGAATGCCCCACCTTCACCGCTCACCGAAGCCAGGTGAGGAGGGATGCGAGACCCCACTGACGAAATGCCACCCAGTCGCAAAACCCGACCAGGCCTAGCAGCTTCAAGACAGTAGGTACCTCATCTTGTTCTTGAAAGCTAAACACCGACAAGATGGCGTCAAAAGGAAAGGAAGCAGCGACGAGGTAAGCTCAAGGAACAATCAACTCACCTCCCGATACAATAAAATAAGCAGAAACTGACACCAAACAGTAAAGATGCTACGCCTACCAATCCGCGGGGCATCCCCTATGCCCCGTTCGTGGATAAGGTCGAGGACTATGTCACCACCCGAGACGATGTCGAGCCCACCCTGCGCAGCTTCCAAGAAATGATATCGTGAGTGACCAACCGATCTCGGAGGCAAAATAAGCCCTGGCAAGCTTGCTCTATGCAGCTCGAGGTATAGGATTGGTGCTGACCGAGCATGGCGGGGTAGGAAATACCAATTCATGGAGATGAACTTGCAGAAGCGAATGGGCGGCCTCAAGGAAAAGATTCCAGATATTCAAAAGACCCTCGACTCGGTCAAGTTTCTCAAGCTTAGAAAGGTACGCACATGCGGCGCCCGTGAAAGCATACCGATACTGATTCGAGGCATAGGATGACGATGAAGCAATAGAAACAACATTCGAACTTAACGATACTCTATACTCAAAGGCGAAGATACCTGCGACTGAAGAAGTCTATATTTGGCTAGGAGTAAAACAACCGGTCTCTCAACTTTCTAGCATGGAGCTAACCCTTCGTTTTAGGCCAATGTGATGCTCTCATACCCCATAGACGAGGCAGAAACACTATTGAGTTCAAAGCTCTCGACAGCAAAGACAAGCTTGTCAAACTGCGAAGAGGACCTCGATTTCCTCCGCGAGCAGATCACAGTACGTCTTCAGAGATCCAGACACTATTTTGAACTATCACTAACCATGCAAAGACCATGGAGGTCGCCGTGGCTCGAGTTTACAACTGGGAGGTGGTACAGAAGCGAAAGGACAAGGCGGTCGAAGAGGAAGAGAACAAAAAGGTCAAGTCACAAGGTGACTAATTCCTAAGTTGTGTAAAATGGTATCCTACTTATGTGTCTATGTAACGACGAAATATATAAAAAGTAGGAGAAAAAATGGGAAAAGCACAATGCCTTTTGACAGAACCGTAATGTTTGGATGAAGATGTACCTGTCTACCCTTGAAGCTCGAAACAGCTGGGTTTTACAACTATGATTGATAATGGAAAAGTGTAACTTAATTGAGGGTCAAGAAGAAAGAAATCACATCGTTTTTAATTGCTACATTTTGCAATGTCATCAAATTATCTCCATGTTAGCAGGTTAGTAGCAGGTTAGTAGTCATGACTGGAGAAACCAACCCCGGATTGACTGGACACACCAATTAAAACCAAGCCCGATAATACGATAAACTCGATTGGTGCATGCAAAATACTTGGTGGGTAGTAACCAGTTCTAACGTTACTGCGAACTATTTCCTGCCATCATTTGTTTCTTTACGAATATTTTCCTATTAAGCCATTGCGCTAGCCTAGTAGACATGAGGGAGAGATGCTGAGAAGTGCAACCCGGGAGCTGAGGCGAGGATGGCAGGTCTCGCAGCATGTGGTGACCCAAGCCAGGGTAAGTTTTTGGCGACAATCACAGGATCCTGGAGCTCACAACTGCGTTTTCTTTCTAGACTACTCACTACCCGATTTCCCTTCACTCTCGTCGGTCATCTTCCACATTCGATAGCATTGAATCCGCGATACTCGAGAACCGCCACGATCACAATGACTTACCATCCAAGGCCGAGCTCAGGGCCGAGCTTAGAAAACAGCTAAAACGAGACCGGGATTGTGGAAATACTACTGGTCAAGAAGCCGATGAAATTGAAGCCGCGATGCTGCAGCGCCGCGCGGAAGTCCACCGAGCATCACTGAATTCTGAATCCAGGCGGAATTTGGTCAACGAACGACAGGACAAAAGCGCAGAGCACCTAGGATTCCTGCCGAACAATCTGCGCACCCGAATCGAGCGAAAATTAAAGATGCAAAAAGGATGGGTGGACCAAAGTCCTGCTACTTTACTTCGCAGATATCTTGCTACAGATGATCAGGAACCAGGTCTACAGAAAAGCATCGCCATTATTCGAAGTATGCGACTCCCCATCGTCGTAATGCAGATGTATATTCGAAGGCAAGTGGTAGCCGATCCAATAGGCATGAAGGAAGTTGCCGAGGCCCTACCCTCAGAAGAGCAATGGCAGCGCTTGATGGGCATAATGGAGTACAATGGACATACGCAAGAAAGCCTGAGCCAATACGTCGACATCCTTTTTGCCAAGACTGATGAAGAGCGATGCCACTTATTTATGGCAGACTCAAATGCGAAGCCTGTTTTCATCTTTGGCTATCTGCTAAGGCTGGGATCAGGCATCAGTCAGGTCTCATCACTGGACGGTTTATTAGCATACTTCAAGAGGAGACTGAAAACCACAGCGGAAAAGAAGCGAGTTGCGAGCGTGAGATCGTATACTGAGAGACGTGCGCGGAATCAAATGCAAGGATTCTCGACCCAGGACGCCATGGAGAACATGGGAAGGCTTGCTTTCCACTGTCGTCGTATAGAGCCGAGACGCTTGATTGCTCTTGCTGAGATAATCGCAGACTTTATTGTAGATCTTGGGGCCAATTCCCATAGTTCCTCAGGATTGTTCACGACTGATGAAATTTCGGCAGAAGCATACCATGCGCAGTGCAAATTCTTCAACGCTGCACTCAGTACCATCGCTTCTCGGATGGGATCTGGGGCAGAGCACAAGTCAATACCCTATGCGTACATCTGGGCGGCCCAGCGTGTGCTTCTAGCGATGTCTGATAGCCTCCCACAACCCTTGGCAGTGGACAGAAGTGGGTTTCAAGCTATAAGAGCTGTTCTAGCTGGGATGCCTAAAAACAGAGACGAAATGCATGCCGCGTCCCGACACTCAAAGTCGTGGCCTCCATATCTTACACCAGCAGATGGCATTGATGAGGCCATGGATGCTGAGGAAAGTTGGTCCCGTGTCGTCCGGGCAGGGATGATGATGCAAGAAGCAGGCTTCCCTAAAGCGGAGGTTGACGAAGTCATCGACATTTTAAATGGCTTGGCTCCTGATGGTAGCCCTACTATTCAACAGCGAATACAGATCCACACAGATCGGAAGATGTCAGCTTGGGCAGCATCTATCAGGGCGACGCGGAATTCTCATGAAGCATGGCAGCGGTTCAGAAACCCTCCGGAATCTGGTATGAAACCTGGAACACTTGAATATGCAGCTATGTTTCAAAGGTTATACGCCAGAGAAGCCGACCCTCAACCAGGCACGTTTCCTGGAGACAATCAGCTGAACTATCCGATGGACGAAGAGACAAACTTAACAGAGTTGGAAAAGCTGCGGTTACAGCCTCCGACACCAGGAGAACTATACAGGATGATGAGAGAAGCAGGTATCCGGCCGGACGAACAGTGCCTGCGCATACTGGTGTCCAATGCTGAGAACATTGCGGAGGCCCATCGATATTTAGAGGATGGCAGCACTGCTCGAAAGAACTATGCTGAATTGACAACGGCCTTTCCTTCAACCAAGTCGTTGAAGAGAACTCCCTTACCGCTGTTCTCAGCATATATGGAATGCCTGTCTAAGATCCCTAATCTTGGTGGCAGGAATCTGCTACGTGCCGTTCGCCTCGCCGAGCGTCGCCTCAGCGGCAAGAATGCCAATTGGTCATCCTTTGTATGGGCGCCTATCTTAAAACACCTTGGGCAACACCATGGCCGCTTACGACTCACCCTCGAAGCACAGCTCCGCCTGTTGCTATATGTTATAGACCACATTGATGCTGAGAAGTCTATGAACCTAGCTATTTTTGACCAACTTGCCAAAACCGTACGAAAGATCTTTCGACGAGAGGTGGAGACGCTGGCAGTGACTCTACCGACGGGCAATGCGGACAAGAACGCATTCGCGCATCATTACGAAATACAAGCCACAGATGCTGGCAAGAACAGCAAGCACGCAAAGAACGCACAAGAACTGACGGCATTGTCAATGTTTCAAATCATCGGCGAACGGATGAAGGGTCTGTTCTATTCTGTGGTTGTGAAAGAGAGACAAAGATCTCGCCCTGAAGATAGCCTCCACGTGTCACATGTGGACATGATGCGAGCGCGGAGAGATCCGGTCGTGCCTTTTGTCGCCCACAACCTGATGCTGTCGCTAGCATTTGCAGGACAGATCAGGGCGATGCCGGATTTGATGAAATGGTTGATTCAGGAGTGGAGCTCGCCAGCTCTGCAAGAAGAGATACAGAACATGGGGGAGCTACCACAGGACCTGGACATGATTGAAACGCTGTGTGCCTTCCGAGCGTTTGCGGAACCCTTGGTCAGACCTCGAAAGGTCGAGCAAGTCATGCATGGTGTAATGGATAATGCAGTATGGGAGTGGCCGGATGACTCAGTGGTGGAGAAGTACATTGAAAGTCACGGTAACGGTGTCAAGGAGTTGAGGAGTGTTGTGATGTGGGCCCGCGATAGATTTCTCTATCACAGGAACAACAGGATCACTGATGTCAACGATCTCAACCTGGATTGGACAAGAACGCAACAAAAGAACTTGAGAGAACAGCTTGATGCGGTTAATGAGTTAAGAAGAAAGGTATTTGCCACGGACTATGACGAATGGATAGAGGAGAAAGAGGACGAAGCAAATGAAGAGGCCGACCTGACGGAGTGGGAAGAGACAGAGGCAGAGGAAAGGGAAGAGAAAACAGCCAGAGACCGGGCGGTGTAGTAGATTGGACGCAAGGGTTTGACTCATGGATTGTTGTTGAAGGTTCTGATGTATTTTGAGCATAGAAAAAGCATGACTGGCAGCATTTAGACGCGGCGGCGCTTAGTGTATACCCTTGTATAGATATTTGTACTACACAAATAAGGCGTTTGGTAGTTGAAACGATAGTAGAACAAAGAGTAATGCAAATTTAAGAAAAAGGGATCTATCTCTTTTGTAGGTAGTTTGGAGCTAAGATCTAAGCCACGGTCTATGGATGCGGTCAGGCGGCTATCGTCAAATGATGTTGAGATCCAAGACGACGGGTTTGGAGGGAGTCTATTCTTAACTAGCCAGTCAAGGAACAAGAGTCAAAAGGGAAATGAAAAGGGCTGATCTGGTCTAGAACTCAGAGACGATAGATGGGTCGACTAGATCCGAATACGGCATGATCTGGATCATGATCATGACCTTGTCAATCTCCCGTTGTCAAGCCAAGGCAAAGCAGGGCCAGAAATGAGGGCATCACGAACCCCCTGTAAAGCACTAAAAGAGTGCACTACTTGCACCGTAAGGCCGCAGGTCGGTTCAGTGGAGAGACGACGACTGGCAGCTGAACCCAGTAAGGCCGGGCCGTGGTGGAGTTAGTGAGCCAATGGGAACAAGCCGCGCATAGACTGTTAAAACAGAGCGCTTAGAGCCAGTCTTTTACCGCACAACTCAACAACGACGAGACGAGAGTGATTGGCTGACAAGGTCGGACAAATTATTTTTTCTTATTTATGGGAAATGTTTTGCTTGGCTCCAGTTCTATTTAGGTGAGTTGCTGGGGGGGGGGGGGGGGGAAGTCTTTACTGGGGAGTTGGGCGCGTCGTGATACTCGGACTATGACTTTGACTGGGGATCATGGCATTGCATGCATGGCATGGTACAGGGAATTTGGATAGTTTGCTGCCGCGAAAATCGATCAGATTCGATACGAGATGAGACTCTACATGAGGCGATTTGTCGTCTCTTGCTGGCGCTAATTGGATATGGCTTGTTCCTGAGGTCTTGGGGGGGGGGGGGGGGGGAAAGAGACACTGCATACATTAACACACTGGCTCTGCCTGCCCAACTTGAATGGTTTCACTCTACTCCAACACATACACTCACTCTCTGACTCTTACTTGGATCCTTTTTTCTTTTTCCTTTTGTCAAACTCATTTCCTTATCTCTGTCTCTTTCGTGTGACTTTCTTTCATACTATCTCTCCATCTTTCATTCATAGCCCTTGTTCGTTTCCATTGTTCGTCATTCCCTTTACTCATTCTGCTAACAAGGCCGGCTTTTCCTTGTACTCAGTTTGTGTGTCTCGGTCTCAGGACACTGAACAAGTAAACTCTTTGTTCACGGGATATTCGGGGTGAACATTGTTGTTTGGCTCTACTTACTCTTAATCTGTTTGGATCTTGGAGGAAGTTATTCGACAAACTTGCTTTTCTTTCGTGTTACAATCATTGCAACTTATACGACACTTTGACTCACGTACGATCGACAAACGAATTACACGACACGACTATATCTTTGGATTTTACGAACCAAACACTCTTTACTTTTCCTACGTCTATATCGAATTATTCTTCATCATGCGATACAATAGAATGAGGCTCGCTGTGGCCATGTCACTCCTTTTGACTGTCCAGTCCGCACAGGCTGGCCCTATGTGGACTGGCAGAGAAAAAAGAAACCCTGCAGTTTTCCTCGACGTTCGAATGGAGAACTCGCAAGCTCCTACTGCAGCTCATGGCGGAAATGGGTATGAAACAGGCATGGATACAGAAGAAGAAGAAGAACCATATCTAACAATTTATGCTAGATCCGGGAACGGGGACCAGACTACGCCACGACCTATATTCGAGACATTAAACTCGACTCCCGACCCTAACCCACTATTCTCAGAGACCCCAGGAGACGACAAGAAGAAGGGCCCCTATTCTGATCTGCCTGAACCCGTCGAGGTTATTCCCGTCCAGCCTACCAACGTGGCTCCCCAGCCAACTAGCGAAGCCCAGGCACCTACTCAAGAAGAGCCTGTGAACAAGCCAACTTTCACACAGAACACTTCCGCGCCGGTTATCACGACCTCTATTGTTCCTAAGGATCCTGCCACTGAGGTCGAGAAGCCAACTTCGGCGACCGATCAGCCTCAGTACCAATCCCCTGACGAGAGTGCGGTAGTGACGGAGACTACTCCACCCACCAAGGAAGTCACAACTTCTGCGAACGAGGTCCCGACCTACGAGCCAGTAAGAGAGGTTACTACTGCTGCTCCTGAAGTTCCTACCACTGCAGTCGCCCAACAGCCAGAGATCTCCGAGACAAAAGTTCTGGACTCGACAGTTGATCTTGGTACACTGCAACCATCGGAGGGAGAGAACACCAAGCTAAGTGCTACCCAGGAGACCGCAGCTCCTGAAGCACCTTCTCTTCCTGTAACTACCTCCAAAGACGAGCAGCCTATGACCACACCCGTTGAGGACGTGACAACTACTCTTGCGTATGAGCCAACTCCTTCTGGACACCTCACAACACAGGCTCCTGGTGATACCGCATTCCCCATCAACCCCAAGCATCCCTCCAACATTTACCCCTATCCCCCTACCACACCAGCAGCAGATGTTCCGGAAACCTCAGCTGCGGAGACAAAGCCTGCTGCTACAACCGAGACTGTCTCTGTAGTCCAGCCAAAGGACCCACAGGTTGAGACTACGTCTGGCGTTCAAGATCGGCCCGCACCAACTACGGAGGCTGCCCAGCCTGAGGGTGGGGTCCCAGCTTCAGAACCTGTTCAGCCCAACAACCCTGCTCCTACATCTGAGGTCAAGCAAACATATCCTCCTGTTGAAACTCCCGATGGTCAAAAGCCTGCTGCGCCTACCGAGCCTTCTCCTGTTGAGACCTCGGCGCCCATTGAACCTCAGAATCCTGTGTCAACTCCAGAGCCTGCTCAGCCCGTTGCTCCCACTACATCTGCGGTGCAGCAACCCGAAGCCCCAGCAGAGACCTCAGCTGTGCAACAGCCAGCTCCTGTTCCTTCAAATGCCGAGCCCCAGTACTCAGCCCCTGGCTCCAACACCCTGCCAGCAGCACCTGCTGCCCCCCCAGCTACTACTGCCGTCGTCTCGAACCCTTCTTCACCCGAGACCACATCTGTGGCCAAGGTTGTTCCCACAGGCTCACCAGCTGATGGAGTGCCAACCATTAATACTGAAGTTCCTACAGGCACGAGTGCAATTCCCGCCCCTGCTTACGCTAGCAATGTTGTTGATGCGCGAACATACAACGAAGAGTTCGCAAAGCTCACACCCGAAACTGCATGTGTAAAGGGCCAAGCAGCTTGCATTAATGGACAAATGGCTCTATGTGGTGACGATGGTGCTTTCGAGCTTATTCCTTGTGAGACTCAAGGCGAGAAATGTTTTGCTCTACCTTTGTACAACGTCGAGGGAGGTATCAAGATAGTCTGCGAAGATCCCGCTACTGCAGCCAAGATCCTCGGAGGAACTCCTGGAGGTGGCAAGGACAACACTGCTCCCGGTAATGAAAACCAGGACCAGCAGCCAGTACCTACCTCCACAGTTGAGAAGAAGCCTGAAGTTCCTGTGGTTACAGTCACTACCATCGTTACTGTCGATGATGGTGCTGCCCCTGAACCCACTAGTGAGCCTGCCCCTGAGCAGCCAGCGCAGCCCACCCAGCCTGTGAATGAGCAACCTTCTCAGCCTAACTATCAGCAACCCACACAGCCCCAGCCTGTGCCTGAGAAGCCTACCCAGCCTGCTCCCGAAGTACCAACTCAATCTGCCCCTGAGCAGCCGAGCCAACCTGATGCTGAACAGCCTGCTCAGCCCACCTCCCCATCGCAACCATCTCAGCCCGAACCAGAGCAGCCATCCCAGCCAGCTCAGACCCAGCCCGTTCAGGGACGACCATCTCAACCGAGTGAGGAGAAGCCTGCCCAGACCACCCCCCCAAAGCCTTCCAACCCCCAGCCCACAAAGGCTTATGAGGATCTCCCTCCAACAAGCCCCCCTGTCGCTGAGCCAAGTACGAACTCGATGAACCTCCCTGGCGGCACAACCTTGACCAAATCAATCAAGAAGCCTGATGAAGCCAAGCCCACGACCTCACCAGATGATGATGATGATGGTGATGATGACAAGGACAAAGACGGTGATGACGATGATAAGCCTACGTCCGTAGTGCTCATCCCTATCCCCGACAAGCCCACAAAGGCTCCTGCTCCCGCAGCCACAGAGGCCAATGCTGATAGCGAAGATGACAAGAAGCCCGCGGCTGTTACTCGTACTGGTGACGATGCACATGCCACAACTATTGTCGTCGATGGCACACCTACCGTTTCTGTCTACTTCACCGTGACAGTTACAGATAAGGACCAGGCCACTGTCACTGTCACCGAGAAGGAGAGAGAGACTGTTACGCTGGTGATTAGCGCCTAAGTTTTATTATCGTTTATAGAGATTGCCTTTTTTCGTTGTTTTGAACTTATTAAACTAAATGTAGCGAGCGTATTGTGGTAATGAAGTTGAGAGATACATGTTGGCACGCGGCCAGAAACAGACTGAACAAAAAGACTGCTGCCAATAATCCCACGATAGGGCAGAAATGGAAAAGAGGGGTTTCAAAACCATAATACAAAAACTGTTTCTCATACTCCGAGCTCATGCATGCTTACGTGGTATTCTTCATTACACCTATTCGTTTCGATCGTTGCATATGCGAATGTGATAGCTATCATACACAACCAACCCCTATCCGTGCTTGTGGTATCTTGTAGACTAAATAAAACCCTCTGCAAGTCATTCCCGACTTGAATGCTCCCTTGTTGTCGTCATCTCTCTGTTACGAGATGCGAGCTCTATATGTGGATATCATCACCCCAAAACGCGCCTCCATGCTTGATCATACACAACCCAGCTATATCATATAAAACACAAGCAAATTGTGTCTCCAAACGTACATCATGGAACACTAGTACTCATAGCGTTACCATCAAGACAGCCCGTATTCCAGTTTCCACCTTGACATTACCACGTTTCTCATGCTTCTTTCTAATCTGCCTGTATGCACTCCCTTGCGCGATCTGCAAATTGTATGACGAACGCTGACCAGGATACCCAATAAATATTTCTCTCCATCCGTAATACTAATGCCTTGGACGGCTTACGTCGAACCTGGCACTGAGTCGTCGATGAACGGGTCACCTACCTCGAGTCTCTTAGCTGCGGGTTCGTTACCGTCTTCATCAACACCATATTTATCTTGCCATAGTTTTCGCATGACTTGGTAGATGAACAGGAACTGAGGGCGGCCCTGGACCATACCCACACGCTGCTCTCGGAGAAGGTCGACAGTATGATAAATCAGGTCAGGGCCCTCACTCGGGTCATCGTAATTCTCAAAAGTACCCAACTCAAGCTCGCGTATGAGGTGCTCGAGAGTGATGAAAGTGCCCGTCCGACCAACACCAGCACTGCAGTGAATTATTCGTGGATTAGAGGGTGCACTCAGTTCACGGGACAACTGCATGAGATCAAAGAACCCGTCAAGATCCTCGAGCTCAGGTACTCCAAAATCAGGCCATCGTCGATAAAGGAGATGCCACACAACACGTGGTTCGTCTTCACCATCAACTTGCATGAGTAGCTTGCGCTTCTCGATGGCACCTTCAGCCATCTCTTCGTATGATTCGTACGTCAACTGGGCCTGCCATCCATCGTTCCACGCATCGTGTTCGTTCAGAGTCCAAGTCGAATTTTCTTGGTCATCGGGGAAGTATTGATGGCATTTGACAACTCCGCCTTCTGCCATGGTTGTGAGCTGCACGATGACAGCAGGTGAGGACATTTGTTCAGCAATCATGCGCCAGACGTAGTCGATTGACGGCAGAGTCGGCCCTTGCATGGCGATGTATCTTAATGGTTCCTGGTTGGGATCTGAGGGTGAAGGAACGGTAATCTCAGAGGCGTTGACATAGTCGAGCTCCTCCTCGGGAACCTGAAGCTTGACTCGGTTGTGGTTCCATGGCTTGATGTTGATGTAGCGATCCATTACACCCTTTTCCTGGGTATCGACTTGTTTGAAAGTACCCCATTTGAAATCCTGGTCTGCGTCGTTCTTTGTACCTTCTGAAACCCGTTCACGCTCAGCCCACGTCAGGTCCTGGAATTTGATATCGATACCTATAGATGGTTAGTGTTTGACTAATACGCCTGTCGCTTTTTTGATGCCATACTCTGCATTGAAGATTCCAGGAAGGCAGGAATCCGGAGCGTATGGTTGCCTAGCGCATCGTTCTCAGCCGTGACGGGTCGGCTCCTGACACCGTCATGGCTCACGACGGCCGGCGGAGGAGGACTGGAAGGCAACTCGGCGGGTGAACTATCGCGCGCTCTTTTGGTAGAGCCGCGAAAACGAAAATTCTTAAAAGCTGCTCTCTTTGAGAGTTTAGTTTTCTGTGGCAGAACTTGCTGTCCCTGCTGTTGTTGCGACTGAAGGTTTGCAGCTTGCAGTTCGGAGCTGGCGATGCTATCGGCAGTGTCGCTGCTGGAGCGTTCGACGGAGGTCTCGATTGTAGGGTTCTTGGGTTTGCGCCTAAACTTGGGGATCCTGTCCATGGCGTCAGGACGGTACAAAGACTGGCGTGAGGTCCCCAAGGAGAAGCAAAAGCTGCGCCGGAAGTCGGGGCTCGTCGCAGTTTTTACTTAAGTTTTGGCCAGCGGCGGATGCCCAAGTATAAGAAGTAGAATCGACGGAGATTTGGGCACAAGAAGAGGAATAGTGTCGTTGGGTCTCCCTGGCTGGTGGAGGCCGGACAGGGCAAGGGTCGGATCCGCGTGGGCGATGGGGCGCAAGTGCAGCGCAGTAAGTACTAACTAGAGTTACGAGGAGGCGAGGAAGTGACGAGACGATTTAACGGTGGCGGAGTCGTAACGTCGAAAACTGTTAAAAAGAGGGTAGAAAGAAGAGAGAGTTCTCTGTTTAATCGGGGGCGAAGGTTAAAAAGAGAGAGAGAGAAATAGGTTGACCAAGACTATGTGAAGGAGAAAGGTCGAGAGAAGGAGGCAGGAGGGATAAGACACCGCAATCGGAAGTATTGGGTGGGAGGCCGAACTAAGAGGAGTCGAGCGAATGTTGGGGAAAGAGCAGATAATGAAAGGAGAGTGAGTGAGTGGAGGAAAAGAGAAATAAGGAAAGTTACGATAGTGATGAAATAAAACTTCAAATAATCTGTAATGGATAGTACCTAGGTACACACAGTCAAGTCACCTAGTTGAACGAGTGACGTGACGTGAAGACGTGACCAAGTAATGGGTACTGTCGAGTCTCAAGACGTCACAACGGACAAAGAATTGGGACACACAAGACAAGACAGGGCAAAAAGAACGTGGGGACGGGGGGGAAGAATGGAAGTGTCTAGCTGCCCGCGCTTATACTTCCCTTGTTCTTGGGTACGCAAGTGCACAGAGTACCTCACTCAGCACATGTTGTAAGTGCCACCCACCCCCTAGGGCCTCATTGTAACCTACCCAGGGATGGATGGATGGATGCAGGTCGGGGGCCTGATCGGCACAGTTCACTGTAGGTCTCTCTGATGATATTTGACAGATCTCGACCCTGTTCCTTTCCTTTCTTTTTTTTTTTTTAATTACGACACGTGCATCATCCTCGCTACAGTATTTCCCGATCCCGTGGTTCTGGACGCCGCTGATCATGCACCCAATTTATCCTCGAGGTCAATCTACTAAGAGTCAATAGTTCCACGGTACCTGGTTGTAGTAAATTTTTTCATTTTTTTTTCACTCCTGCACATGTCAGGGATAATTTTAGTTGCGTGGCGGCTGTTGGTGTCACTGCCATTCTTTACTTAGCAGCTTCGGATACTAAGTTACATGTCGTGATTATTTCTATTTTGGGTTTGTCTGCGGAGAACGGATTCTGGCCCGATCATCCAACTCCTTCAATCGCATAACTATCATCCAGGAAACCCACTAATGCGGGTACAAGAGTTATCAACGTCTTATTAATACATTCCTTCCATTCGCGATGTGACCTGCTTGCGTGGTCGAGACCAAATTCAACTCAGCTGGCATTGCCCGGTCGTGTTGGTCCAAGTTCCAACTGGCGTAGCTTCCATGGGCCCCCTGTAGATATCTGACAGGGAGATCGGACGATTTCATAGCCTAATGGAGACTGAGCCACCAGTTACAAATATACAAGCACCAAGAGTTGAATTATGACAAAACAATTCCATCTCGACATCGCATCGTGTTCTCTTAGATACAATACATGATTATATATTTCTGATAATACAGTAGTAATAGTAGTGTTCTTACAAATTGAGCCCTGTGGCTTGTCATCTTAAACAGCAGAGTAAACGCCAGTTACATATTTGCCACACTCAACCTTTTGCTCCAATGATACCTTTCGTCCCTTTCCACCATCCAAACGGACAGTCTTGCGAGGAGTGACGCACAACCGATGGAAACCCTCAGTCCCCTCCTTGCGAGCGTCGGCCGGACTATCCAGAGCTGCGATATACGCAGGCGCGTTCAGGTTTGTTCGTCTACCAGTGCCAAGCTGGAAGTGTTCGTTGCCACCCCAGAATACGACATCAGCACCCCAGTTGGTTTCGTTCTCTGTTCCCTTGCTGGACACTGAGAGCTCTGTCACGTTGTCCATGATAGCCGAGCAATGTGTGGCGCCGACTGAAAGAGACTTGAGCTTGATGGGGCACATCGTGTTGGTCTTCTCATCGAACTCAAAGAGAGACGACAGGCCCTTCACCTTGGTTGGCTTGGCGGACACATGCGACCATCGACCGGTGCCCAATGTTCCGTAGACTCCTTGCCCACAAGCCCACAAGTCTGTACTTATAGGCGGGAGCCTTCTTGCCGGAGCAAGAGCCTTTGTGCTGCCAGGAATCATGGAGGCCTTTGCGTCTACAGTGAAGAAGGTGTTGTTTCCGCCTGCTGCTATGGATGTTACAGTGGGAATAAGCCCAGTATTGGCGTATGACAAGTTGGTAGGAACCATGACTGGCGTATCTGAAACTGAAAGACCGTAGTCGGTATCGATTCCAAGTTGTCCATAAGAGTTATCGCCGAATCCAAAGATGCGTCCGGTCTTGTCGAGAACTGCCGAGTGGTAATCGCCAGCAGCAATCTGTGTCACCTCGAATCCTTGTAAGGTGGTGACTTCATGAGGCTGGTCATAAGGACCCTTGGGTCTGTTGTGCCAGCTCAAGCCAGCAACACCCATCTGTCCCTTCGAGGGAAACTCAAGGGCGCTTGCTGCGGCCGAAAAGACACGACCCTTGGAAGTAAGCATCAGACAGTGTTCCTGCCCAGTGCTTATATCCTTGACCGTTTCGCCGTAAGCAAGGCTAGATGGTGTCAAGTTGCGGAAATGAATGTTCTCTCGCGAACCGCCAGATCCCCAGATAGACCAAGAAGATTTCTGTTGTTCTTCCTTGAGGCCACCTTCTTGATCATTGCGAGATGCTGGAATGGAATAGACATTGCCCTTGCGCGACAAGGCAATAATTCGATCAAGCGAAACATCAATCTTGATAATGTCCTTGCCTGTGAGTGTGGAAACGGGGGAAGGGTCTTTTTGGTTGTAACCAAGACCCCATTGAACCAAATCACCCTTCTCAGTGACTGCCGCACCAAAAATGGAAGTCAATTTGAGGTCTCGAAGAATTTGGTCATTGAAGTAGGAGATTCTTCGAGGTGCTTTGACATATTTCTCACTGGAGCTTGGATCGATAACCTTGCCAACATTGGAACCCCATGCATAGACTCCGGGATGCTCCCAACTATGCTTGACTTGGGCATGCTGTGAACTGATAAGATCCCGATTCTCTTCCTTGGACTTGACCTTCTTGCGAGGCTTCTCAAACTCGATCTCAGCTTTAATGGGAGCTTCGTTCTTCTCGTCTTCAGCTACCGAAGCGGACTTTCCAGTCAATTTAGGATAAAGGTAAACTCCAGCAGCAGCTAGGCCAAAGACAGCCGCGAGACTGATGATTTTACCTCCGCGGTTAGATGGAGGCTCAGAATACTCGCTGCCATAATCGTGGGCGTAACGAACCCATTGACGCTGAGATATGTTGATAGGCTGGCGAGCGTGAGAGCGGATAGCAGCTCGCCTGAGAGCTACTCGAGAAACGTTCATGATGGGCACGTGCACCTGAAAATGAAGAATCCGATTCGATACAACTGACGAATCTTCTATTGAAGAGTTCAAGTTGCATCAAAAGATAAATCCAAAGTTGCCTCGCAATGGATGAGAAAATGTTGTGAGGTCATAGAGCTCAAGCTCCCGCAGTTAAGAAATAGACTAATGGCAGTGGTCAGCAAAATTCTTTGGACTGCCACAGGGTCCTTCTTACAGTAGAACCACCGCCACAGATCGGAGGGAGCATGCGCCACAAGCTGCAGGCACTCTGTTAGCGTAGCGCACGGATAACTAACCCCACACTATCACTTTCCCACCCAATGCATCGGCGGTTCGGAGCTGACGCCTTCCGACTTTAAACATTCAACGCTGCGTGGCTTCTAGAATAGCTCCAGCTCTAGATCTAGCAAAACCTCCCATTTAAAGCTCCCTTGAGCTCCGTCGGCACCATGTATGAAGACTCGTGGTATACGATGATGCCCGATCTGGGCACCAGTAAAAAGAGTCAATCCAATAGCAGTCCTGGACATCGTCGCAAAGAGTCCTTACTACAACAGCCCAACGTATGCCCCTACGAATAAACACCCCACTACAACATGGTTGAAGCTCACCAAATAATATCAGGAAACGACCCAAATACACGAAATCCCGGCGCCAATGCCCAATGTATACGAAGAAATCGAAGATACCGATACTCCACCAGAACCGACTGTCATTCGTCGAGCCAACTCATACTCGGACTTCTATCGTGTGGTCAAGGAGCAGCTGTCTAAGGATACGAGACCACGTCCGAAAAAGACGGACAAGAAGAGCAGAGCATGGGAAGCTTTGTTTCTTCCCGACTCTAGCAATGACGTCGATGCGCATGAGCCGGACACTTTTGAATCATTTGACGAGCAATTGCTAAATGCTAGCCAACAACAATACCTGTATGCATCTTGTACGGGCTCACGCCCATAGGTCATTCTGACTTTTTACAGACTGTATCGCGACCAGCTCGCACTGACAGAGCGCCACCTGGACGGACTTATCGATGATGCAAACGCGACTCTTAAACTTCTCACATCTCTGTCAAACTCATTCGGTTCCGTTGAGGCGCAAACATCAACTTTCCAATCACAATGCGAGGAACTTTTGACAGAACAAAGGAGGCTAGAGGAGCTGGCCAATGAAGTTGGAACCGACCTTCATTACTACGCCTACCTTGATAATGCGACAAGACGTCTCAATGCGCCGGGCGCCAGTCGATTGGTTGATGATGCATCATTCGGAGAGATGGTCGAGAACATTGACTCTTGTATTGTGTTTATGGAGGAACACGTAAGGATTCCATATCACTTCCAAGCTCACGCGCTTACACATTTAGCCCTCGTACCGCGATCGTGACACTTACCTGGCTCGATACACTGCTCTACTCACAAAGGCTTTACATCTTCTTGAGCATGGTTACAAGACCACATTAGAAAAGGTGTCTCCTGAAATCGGACGACAAATCATCGCCACCAAATCCGAGTCTGCTCGCCATGCACTTGCATATGGACGCTTCCAAGAGATGATGCTGGACTCTTACGGCCTGATTCCCAACGTTCACCAAACGGTGCGTCGAGCGTACGACTCATATGGCCAGCGGAACGAGTCCTGCACACATTTTGAGACGTATGCGAACACAGCTAATAACATCATCCACAACCATTTAACGACAAGAGACCGGGACCTCAAGGCATTGACGCAATCTGATATTGCGGAATTCAACAAAGAGGTCAAGGACCTGTCAGCCGAGACAGCGTCACGTAACTTTATCAAGCAATGCTTTGAGCGCATGTACAACGAAGAGAATCTCTTCATGAAACTGTTTGGTGTGGAGCCCGTCTGGACACAAGCGTCTGATTCCGTTTTCCAGGCCATCAAGGCCATCAACACCACTATTGCCCATCCCGGTAACTTGACACCGCTAGTGACCAATCTCCAAACAGTGCTTCAAGCTGCGCCGCTAGAAATGACCTGCAATGTCGTAGGCTTGCTTGCGAACGAATATTTCGGTACTGACTTGGACGACATGGAGTCGCCATACTTCCTTAAGTGTAAACAATACACTTCACAACTCCTCGCGCATCACCTCTGGCCTTTGACAGACATTGTGTTTGAGGCAGAAGTAACAAAAACAATTGCAAAAGCTCCTCTCCAAGACGCTTCTTTAATGATAGGCCCTGTTGTGGGCGGAGTGGCATCGTCAAATGCCCATCCTCTAGTGAAACAGGCTATCAAACTCCTGAGTATGTACGAGAATTGCATGCCAAAGGAGAGATCAGTAAGTACCTTTCGTTGGAGTATATTTTCCAGCATCTGACCTGTCATGTCTAGTCGAAAAATAGTTCAGTTGTCTTCAACATTGTGCGAGATACTATTCAGGTACTCCAACGCGCAGAATCAAGAATACAGTCGCTGAAGGCTGGTACAGATCCTGACCTGTTCATGGTCAAGAACTTGCTTATCATCAAGAACGAGCTGGTGTCACTCGAGATTGGCGATATCAGAAACCACGGTGCTTCAATGCAGCACTTTGTCCATATTTGGGATACACTAAGTCCTCAAAACTGGGTTGGATTCTTTTCAAACATCATCGGCGGTGGTCTTTGGTCTCGAGGCACGCCGTCGGTGACAGCCAAGACGCTAACAGTCGAGGATATGAATGAGCAACTGGACGAGTTGCTGCGCCAGTCCATCTACAATTTCACACATCGATGGGGTTCTCTTATGAACGATTCTCAGAACAGGAAGCCTGGCGTGAAGCCAATCGCCAAGGTAGAGGCCGAATTAGAAAGTCTGCTCATGACTGCATTCAGCAACCAACCTGAAGTGGTCGGGAAGCTCAAGGAGGCCATTGAGCAGCATGCGCAAGCGCAGAACGATGCAAAAGATGAGAAGCAAGGAGTCAAACGATACTAAAGAGAAGGGAACCAGTCTATGAGTATAGAAGGGGCGTCGCCTATTGAGAGAATCTAGATGAACAATTGTGAGAATAATGAATAAACCTACAGATTTTTGGTCATTAGTTAGAGGCTGATTCTTGTACTTGGCAAGTGAGATAGAAATCATATGCCGGCTTGCTACGGTTCTAGAACGCAGATCCCGAGTTTCATTATCAAGTAATAGCCCGAAGTGCTGCAACCTTTTGATCAAGAAAGTCTCCAAACTTGTGGAACCGCGCTTATTAGCAGACTAGTTTGTTAGTGAGATACATCGCCAGAACGGTGACCGGAGACGAAGCCGATAAGAGATTTCCCTCAAGTGCAGTGCCAAAAGGCGAGATCCCCCGCGTTTTGAACCAGTTCTGTTACGGGGCTGGCTCCGAACAGCGCTGGTATCGCTGTATCTCACCACCAAAAAAAGTCACTCTACAACACCGACAGCCCGGACTCCGTTACCGGCTTGCTAATGCTAGCACGTCATTTGCCGAGCGCTCTCCGCGACAATTCGACCCCGGATTGCGATAGATAGACCGGGGCATTCTTTTTCTTACCTTATCTTTAGCCCTCTCTTTCTCCTTACGCTTATCTCTCTCTCACAAACTGCCTCTCTGTTCTTTTCCTCTCTTCCTCTCTGCGATTTAGAGGCTTTATAAAGAAAAGAAAAGAAAAGAAAAGGTCAAGGACAAATCCCCGCCATATTAGAGATGGACGCTCTTGAGTTGGAGTCGTCCAAGCAGAGCCCTGCGCTCCAGACAGCAAAGGACCTTTTCTCTGGCGCTGTTGGAGGAATTGCACAGGTCTTGATTGGTATGTTCTGATTTGTTTTTTTCCTTCAATCTCATGTGGGCCGCGTAGCGTAATGGGAACGGTTATGTGAGATTGAGCCGAACGACAACCATGAGTGAGAGGCACTCTTCACAATAACATTGCTATGAGCTTACTTGTGTAACAAACTGAACCCAAACCAATTGCTAACAATCTTCCTCCTAGGACAACCTTTTGACATTGTCAAGGTCCGACTCCAAACATCAAACCAATACTCCTCCGCCATCAATGCCGCCACAACCATCTACAAGAACGAGGGCGCCCTAGCTTTCTACAAGGGAACACTGACGCCGCTCATCGGTATTGGCGCTTGTGTTTCCGTTCAATTCGGCGCTTTCAACGCTGCCAAGCGCTGGTTCCAGGAACGCAACAATGGCGCTGAACTTTCCTACCCCCAGTACGGTGCCGCGGGTGCCTTCGCCGGTATCTCCAACTCGGTTCTCTCCGGCCCCATCGAGCACATCCGTATCCGTCTTCAGAGTCAACCTCACGGCGCCGGTCGCCTGTACAACGGTCCTGCGGACTGTGTACGTAAACTCGGAGCGCACAACGGTGTACTGAGCGGTATCTACCGTGGCCAGTGTGTGACTATCTGGCGAGAGGCATTCGCCTACGGTTCTTGGTTCACTGCTTTTGAATACATGATGAACTCCGACGCTGCCCGCAACAAGGTCGACCGCAAGGATATCCCTGCTTGGAAGATCGCCGTCTACGGTGGTCTTGCTGGTGAGGTTCTCTGGCTCTCCAGCTACCCCTTCGACGTGATCAAGAGCAAGATGCAAACCGACGGCTACGGCGCCAACCAGCGATACAGCACCATGAGAGATTGCTTCTCTAAGACATGGCGCGCTGAGGGTGCTGGTGGTTTCTTCAAGGGTATCGGACCTACTCTGGCTCGAGCCATGCCCGTCAGTGCAGGTACCTTTATCGTTGTCGAGATGACCATGCGAGCTCTCAACAGCTAAAATGGCTGAAATTTGCCCAAAACAAAATTGATCTGCTATTTAAAAGCATTGGAATGTGATTAAAATGAGAAGGAATACAACGATAGAACAAAAGGGAAAACATTGCTGGCATAGAAGGTTACGATGAAGTTCAACACGCGATAGCATTGGTGGTAGGTCTGAGAGAGATTCAGATATATGATAATATACCCAATTTAATCTATTCTTTACCATCCCACATTTTCGTTATTCTCTACACGGCGTTGCAGAATGTTTCTGGCGCTCTGTGGTGACAGCTCTTCCAGATGCAGTTCCTCAAGAACCTTGCGCGCCTCCTCGTTATCCGTAAATACTCTGTCACTGGCTTCTTTGAGTGTCAAGCCGCCTGCCTCCCCAGCCTCAACTGGTAAACTCAGGAGCTGAATTCCCTCGGTCAAACTGTCGAGGATAGAAGAGCCATTGGGGATATAACGCTCAACAATGGAGACCAGAGCGACACCATCACGGCAGAACTGAGTTGCGCCGTAGGTTGTGAAAGATTGGCGCATAAGGACCGTTTGCCACAAGTGCTCTTGAAGCTGGGTAAGAGCTTCGCGCCAGACGCGGCGGAAGACGGCCGTGGACAGCGCTTTGACAAGGAAATCAAAGTTGCGCTGCAGGATACGAAGTGGCTCGTCCAGTTCTGGAGTAATGGCAAGCTCATCTTTGCGATGTTAGTAAGAGCTCGACAACGACAAGAGTTAACTTACCAGAAATAGTTGTTTCGCCGACAGTCGTCCATTGAACACGGGTCGTGTAAGCGCGGAAAGCCTTGTTATGCGACTCAACAAGAGCACCAACAAGAAGCTCTTGAGCAGCTGTGCGTCGCATACTATAAGCAGTAGCCGTTTCATCAAAGAGAGCACCGTCTTCACGCTTCTCTCCTACTGCTGCAGAAGTACGATCTTTAACATCGTCATAGCTCATAGTGCTAGTAATGTTATTACCCTGGCTGGCTCGATGCAAGGCTCGAGTTTGGAGTTCATCCCATAGAGAAACGAAAAACTCTTCGTTGCTCCAGTCCTTTAGAGTATTGACAACATGATCGGCGCTGCCAATCACTTTGCACAGCACTTCAAACCCGCCTGTACCTTCTAGCACAGCAAGATCCTCCTTGTTCGCAGCCAGTGTACGGCCAAAAGTAGTAGACATACTTTGATAAGCTTGTAGTGAGTCTCGAAGACGATCATGGTAAGCATCCAAAATCTCCAGCTGGATACCAATCAAAAATCGAATCTTATGCTTGAAAGTGCGAACTCTCTCATACTGGCTTGTTACCGACCGCAAAAGATCAGTGACTCGCACAGCAGCATATGTTGGCTTCATCTTGCCCTGCAACGCATAGTCGTAATCGATGTTGCGAGCGTCTTGCGAATCTATAATGGTGTTGTACCTCTCCAGAGCGAATTCTTTCTCGGCCTTGAACCACGTATCGAAGTGGTCGTCAAGAACATATGCGGTCAAACCAGACCATCCATTCTCCGCGTCGCCACTGTCGTAGCTAAACTTGTAGCGAACATTGTCGTCAAAGGCCATAAGTTGTGACATGAAACTACTCAAAAAAGATGGACTCTTGACAGCTTCTAGCGCGACCAAAGAGGTCTTCTCCTTCAACATTGGCAATAGAGAAGTAATCAACGCAGAAACTGGGTCGATGTAAGCCAGATTGGTTGCTACATCAGTATCTCGAAATTTCTCTGCGAGGAGATACCCGAGATTGTCTCGGAAAAAGTCTTCCCATTTCTCAACGAGTGCGATAAACCACGAAAGGCAATGTGTTCCAAATGCCTGCGGGCTGCTTGTCGGCTTATCGCTAAGAAAGTGGAAACGGAACTCTGAGACGAAAATCGAGGCCATTATCTCGAACGGTAACAGCGTGACGAGCTTATCAGTGTGTGCTATCTCTGGTTTTTGCAAATCAATGAGCTTTTCGATGCAGTTGATCCATTCTTCATCCATCTGCAGATCGGCTTCAACCCGCGGCCACTTTCTCTGTTTCAAGACTTCCTCTAGTTCCCCAGACATGGTAGACTTGATATCATCCCAAAGTGATCTGGTCAAATTCTCGACGTAGGCGACGAGGTGTAGACCTTCTTGGCCCGGTAGGCCTTGTAACTTGAGTACATGCTGCTTTAGCTTGATGTACGGTTCCAATGCAGCCTTGGGATCTTGCGGGAGAAAGGACTTTGCTTCTGCTCGGAGCTTCTCTGCGTCTTGCAAGAGGACAAGGTAACTCTGGGCCCGCTCAACAGCCTTGATCTTGTTCATGGGCGACTTGAGTCGCTCAATGGCCTGATCAGGCGCATCGGAAGCAGCATAGATTTGGGCACGGAGATCAATGCTCTCCTGAAGCTTTTGGAACTCTTGGATACGAGCGGTGAGCGAGGCTTGGCGGTCATCGGCTGTGCGCCGGGTCTCCTCGAGCTCTTTGACAGCTGTATCTAGCTGCGATTGCAGCTGGTTACGTTGAAGCTCGACATTTTCGAGCAGTGTGTCGAGGTTCTCGAGATCAGCAGTGGACTGGAGTTTATCGTCCAGAAAGTCTTCAACCCGAATATCGAGCGAGGTTCCCTGGGGGTGAGCGGCTGTAGTAGCCATGTTGAATATAGTGGTTTCAGTGATAGTTGTCATGAATCTCATAGCGCAACGTAGCTGCTCTTGAATGACGTGGGGCAGCGAGCCCCACTAAACTCGGTAAATACATATTTCCGTCTAAGTAAAAATACATCTGAAAGGTCACACTGCCCGACTGTGACTGGCCTTGGATGAGCGACAATCACGAGACGCTGAGAAGAGTTTGAACGGGTATAAAATCAGTTGAAACGCCTAAAAGCCGATTATTATTCGAGGGGCAAAGTAAAATTGCCATAAGGGGAAGATTTGCGATTTTGAGGTGGCTGAGCGTCAGGGATTTTAATTAGTCGGGTGGCTGGGCTTCCCATGAGGGCAGTCATGATGAATCCAACGGCTTTCTCGGGAGTATAAACTCGCGACTATGATGAAAAGAACGAGGAAGAGCTTCAAGTATATGTTGATCTTGTTCTAAGAAAGACAAGTCGTCGTCAGCTATAGAAGCATCGATGTAGACATTGTGTTTACTTTTACGAGCTGACAGCGCATCGCCGCCATGGCGCACTAGGGACAAGTGCACTATAATTGTTTGTATACTACCCACATGACATTGAGTGGCACATAAAAAGGAAGCCGCATATCCGACTTCGGGCTCTCGGATAATGATTTCGTATAATGCCCATAATACAGAGCATCGATGGAAGTTACATACAGGATTTGAACATATGTATCCAAATCTGTCCTCATCAATTGAGAATCAGGGGTGATTGTTTTGTTCCTTACACCGCGTGAAAGCCTCGTCTATCCCGGAAGAGTGGATGTCGTGAGTTGTTTGGGCTGAGCAAGGGGTACGAAGTGGGCTTGACTCCATTACGAAGAGTCGGGGAGTTTTAAGTCGAGCCACGATTGCTTGGGGAAATGGGGCAGAGATGGAAAAGAGAAGCCGGCTGGGCAGGGAACAGGATTACCGACGACGCTGGGTATCACCGCGATCTTGACCATCAGTGTCTGAGCTTCAGAGACACAGAGCAGGGCAGCCAATAATTGACATCAATTGGGATCCATACTAAACAGCTCGTAAACAGGAACGGGCGCCTATATAGGGATTTGCGATATAGGTGGGCATCCAATTAATCCAGCCAGATCAAGATAAAACTGCAGACAGGTTCAAACCAGGACGTGTTCGAGACAGCGTCGGATTGTCATGACAACTGCATTAAGCTGAGGAGGACTCGGTATAGTTCTATCCTTGGCAAGTCTGGGCACTGACGAGCTGACAGGGCCAGAACCAAATCAAGGTCGCGTTTGGTCGTAGAAGAGCGCTACGTAAGATCGTAGATCCTAGGGTCCAGGGATCAAGCCCTGTCTTAAACTAGGAAGGTGATTGAAAGCTGGCGCTGCTGCAGGTCCAATTAGTCTTCTTAACCGCTAACGGTTTAGCCCCGGACTGCGCTTACCTCTCCTTCCCTCTACAGTGCTGGTTGGCGGGTTGCCCAGTGCTCAAATGGACAGGAAGGAGCTCTCGCAGCGGCAAGGGTGGCTCCATATCTAAAACGTCACCATCCCCCTGCCAACCGAAAGTAAATAGGTGGTTGGGCCTACACCTCTCCATCACCCACAGAAAAGTCCAGAGGTTGGTTACTGTCCCAAGTCTCCCCAGCCATCCAATATTTGCCCAATATTCTGGTATACGAAACTGCGCTACTAACTGACCTGACCCGACCTGACTTGACTGACTGACTGACTGACCGCTCCTCTCTTTTCCCTCTCCTTTCCCCCAGGAGCTCTCTTCTAACAAAACCAATAACTCTTCACCCTCATTAGCAGATTGTCAACTGATCGTCAAGGCTTTCGACTAATCGTCGCCAATCTACATCATCTTAACTCACCTGACTTTGACTTAACCTCCCCTACAAGATCTCACTATCGCAGGGTCCGACTTTCGCTCGTTGATCTCAACCGTCGCCTTTAACCCGCGCACATTCCAGCATCGACTGTCTACCGAGACATCGATTCCTACCGCCCGCATTCCACCGCTCATTAACCTGACAAGAAACTACTGTTACCGAGACAGACAGACTGATCCAGTGGAGGACGCCTACCAATTCGACAAGTTCAATAGCTCGAGGACAGCTTCTAAATAGCTACGCGACCAAACGGTAGCAGAAAGAGCGAGGAAATCAAACGATCGCAGTCTTGCGTAACTAGCTCGTTACTCCCTGCCTGGGAGACGAGAGCAGACTATCGACTTGTGTCTGTCGCAAATTCCATCAGCAGTAATTTAAAGGAGAACAAAGTCGACCACATCTACCATGGCTTCCAAGACGAGTACGAGCAGCAGCTCGTCCTCACGGAGGCAAAAGGTCCAGGTCGGATGGTATCGTAAGTCTGTCCCAGCACATCCAGATAAATGTCTCATCCTTCTTTCCAAGTATGCGGCTAACCAGATCTCTCAGGTTTTGTACCATTCCTCGGCTACCACCACGTGTTGATGATTCTTATCGCCATTACTATTATTCTACTATGTGAGTAATTATACTTCGCAGTCTTTCGGTGTGAGACATTTACTGACCAGAACTAGCTCTACTGCTTGCCGGCTGTTCATCCTCTTCGCCACTCATCCCAGATATCTTCCTGCTCTCAATTTACTACAAGAGTTACGATGCAGTACCCGACACCGCTCAAGTTGACTACAACCTTCACTCCGCTATTGAAAACATCGCTGGAGACGCTTCGCTACAGGCCCGTGTTGGTTACTTCGGTATTTGCATCAACCCCGATGGTGGTTCATGGCTGTGCAGTAACAATGCAACTGCCCTGGCCAAAGAGGTTGATGTCGACCAAGATCCTCTCAACCTTATCTGGCTCGCTGCCCAGTTAAAGGACATGATTGTGTTCCCCTATCTCATGTAAGCCCCTCATCATGATTCAATTGCGAACACATACTAA